>NW_025335268.1:84702796-84757563 GCF_004798865.1 Varanus komodoensis
ATCTCTCTCCCCCTCTCCCTGACTAGGCTTAACACTTCTATTCCACTTTGCAAAAATCCTTGTAAAATGCTTGAAAGATGGGGGCAAACTTTTCACAGTTATGAAAATTGCCTCTATTTTCAGCTACATTGCATTTTCAGGTTGCAAAAGGAATTCACATATCTGTATTATCAGCAAAAGTGTAATGCGTGAAATGGTGAGAACTGGATCTCATTTGTAATAGATGAATGCACCTATCTGTTGTCAAGTATATGGGATTAAAAAATTGCCCCTCAAATCTGCCCCTCAAATTTCCACAGATTTGGGAGTTGCTTAATAGGTGATATTATAATGCAATAAACATTCTCAGAAGATTGTCCAATTTTCCACCTGGCCTCTTGTTTCATAGGACAGACAGTAAATTTCACTTTTCCAGGCATCTTGTGTGTTTTTTCCCTCTCCAGCCCTCAGACTTGTTATTTTTTTATTGGAGTAGAGAGTCATTGGGTGATAGTGTTTTTTTCTTGGAACAAACTGAATTCACTGTCAACTGGATTGCTTTCGCTGATTAATAAAATGTTAATTACAATAAAAATCTAATCATTACATAAAATGCATACAATTCTCAGGTGCCCTGGGCTTTTCCAGCCATGAGAATGTGCAAAGCAGAAAAGGTTCCTGGACCTGAAAAAGCAGTACAAAATGTCTCACGAAAATTAGCTCTCAGAGCTGCTTTGCACAGTGAGGACAACCATGATGCGTGTATGCATGTCATGCACATGGCAGAGAATTAGGAATCTTCTCTGTTGCAGATACATGAAGTCCACACATATCTGGAACCTGAGTTCATGCAGTATGGAATTCATTTTCTATTTCCCCATTATATATTTATGTCACATTGGATCAATGTAAGTGTTTGTCTCTCCTTCATGGATCACTGCCTTGTCATGGAGAAGGGGCTTGCGTAGCTGAATGAAGCTAGGAGCTATGCCGTACAGGGGCACCCAAGATGGACAGGTCATAGCAGAGAGCTCTGACAAAACGTGATCCACTGGAGAAGGAAATGGCAACCCACTCCAGTATCTTTGCCATGAAAACCCCATGGACAGCACCAAAAGGCAAAAAGATATGACGCCGGAAGATGAGCCCCTCAGGTCGGAAGGTGTCCAATATGCTACTGGGGAAGAGCAGAGGGCTAGTACTAGTAGTGCCAGAAAGAATGAAGCAACTGGGTCAAAGCCAAAAGGACATTCAGTTGCTGACA
This sequence comes from Varanus komodoensis, assembly GCF_004798865.1. NCBI lineage: Eukaryota > Metazoa > Chordata > Lepidosauria > Squamata > Varanidae > Varanus > Varanus komodoensis. The sequence continues at coordinate 84,704,040 of NW_025335268.1, forward strand.
TCCATATATGCCCGCCCGCCCGCCCCTTGAGATCTGCAGGAGAGGCCCTTCTCCGGGAACCCTCCATGAAGGAAATTAGGAGAGTGAGTACTCGGAGAAGGGCTTTCTCTGTGGTGGCGCTCAATCTATGGAATGCGCTCCCCAGAGAGGTCCGTCTGGCGCCATCGTTATTTGTTTTTTGGCGCCAGGTGAAGACCTTTTTATTCAAATGTTATTTTAATTGTAAATATTATTTATTCATTTTATTCTTTGGCCAGGGCAACTTAATTTATATTGTTAATTTATATTATTCTATTGAAGTTTATTTATGGTTGTTAGCCACCCTGAGGCTTTGGCGAATGGGGCGGCATAGAAGTCTCATGATAGATAGATAGATAGATAGATAGATAGATAGATAGATAGATAAATAAATGTATCTGGTGGTGAAAGGAGAGTCCGATGCTGCAAAGATCTATACTCCATAGGAACCTGGAACGTAAGATCCATGAATCAAGGCAAGCTGGATGTGGTCAAACAAGAGATGACAGGACTGAACATCGACATCTTAGGAATCAGTGAACCAAAATGGACAGGAATGGGTGCATTTAATTCAGATGACCATCAGGTATACTACTGTGGGCAAGAATCCATCAGAAGAAGTGGAGTGGCCTTCATAGTCAATAAAAGAGTAGGAAAAGCAGTACTGGGATACAATCTCCAAAATGACAAAATGATCTCAGTTCAAATCCAAGGCAAACCGTTCAACATCACAATAGTCCATGCCCCAACCACTGGTGCTGAGCAGGCTGAAGTTGACCAGTTCTATGAAGGCCTACAACACCTTCTAGAATTAACTCCAAAAAATGATGTCCTTATCATCATGGGGGATTGGAATGCTAAAGTAGAAAGCCAAAAGATAACCGGAATAACAGTCAAGTTTGGCCTTGGAGTACAAAATGAAGCAGGGCACAGGTTGGTAGAATCACCAGACGGTCAGCACAGAAATCAGATTGACTATGTGCTCTGCAGCCAAAGATGGAGAAGCTCTATAGAAACTAGACCAAGAGCTGACTGTGGCTCCGATCATGAACTTCTGGTTGCAAAATTTAGGCTTAAGTTGAAGAAAGTAGGGGAAAGCACTAGGCCACTCAGGTATGATCTATATCATATCCCTGATGAATATACAGTGGAGGTGACAAATAGATTTCAGGAATTAGATCTGATAGAGTGCCTGAAGAACTATGGACGGAGGTTCACAACATTGTACAAGAGGCAGCATTTAAAATCATCCCAAAGAAAAAGAAATGCAAGAAAGCAAAATGGCTGTCTGAGGAAGCGTTACAAATAGCTGAGGAAAGAAGGGAAGTGAAAGGCAAGGGAGAAAGAGAAATATACAAACAACTGAATGCAGAATTCCAGAGAATAGCTAGAAGAGATAAGAATGCTTTCTTAAATGAACAGTGCAAAGAAATGGAAGAAAACAATAGAATAGGGAGGACCAGAGATCTCTTCAAGAAAATTGGAGATATGAAGGGAATGTTTCATGCAAAGATGGGCATGATAAAGGACCAAAATGGCAGGGACCTAACAGAGGCAGAAGAGATTAAGAAGAGGTGGCAAGATTACACAGAGGAACTATACAAGAAAGAGCTTAACATCCCTGATAACCACAATGGGGTGGTCACTGACCTCAAGCTAGACATCCTGGAATGTGAAGTCAAATGGGCCTTAGGAATTCTGAGCAACAACAAAGCTAGTGCAGGTGACAGTATTCCAGCTGAGCTATTCAAAATCTTAAAAGATGATGCAGTAAAAGTGCTACACTCAATATGCCAGCAAATTTGGAAAACTCAACAGTGGCCACAGGATTGGAAAAGGTCAGTTTACATTCCGATCCCAAAGAAGGGCAATGCCAAAGAATGTTCAAACTACCGCACCATTGCACTCATTTCACATGCTAGCAAAGTGATGTTCAAAATCCTACAAGCTAGGCTCCAGCAGTATGTGGACCGAGAACTACCAGAAGTACAGGCAGGATTTCGATGAGGAACTAGAGATCAAATTGCCAACATACGCTGGATCATGGAGAAAGCTAGGGAGTTCCAGAAAAACATCTACTTCTGCTTCATTGACTATGCTAAAGCCTTTGATTGTGTGGATCACAACAAATTGTGGCAAGTTCTTAAAGAGATGGGAGTACCAGACCATCTTCTTTGTCTCTTGAGAAACATATATGCGGGTCAAGATGCAACAGTGAGAACTGGACATGGAACCACTGATTGGTTCAGGAGTTCGGCAAGGCTGTATACTGTCGCCCTGTCTATTTAACTTATATGAACAGCACAGCATGAGAAAGGCGGAGCTAGATTAATCACCAGTTAGAATTAAGATTGCTGGGTGAAACCTCATATCAACAACCTCAGATATGCAGATGATACCACTCTCATGGCAGAAAGTGAAGAGGAACTAAAGAGCCTCTTGATGCGGGTGAAGGAGGAGAGTGCAAAAGTTGGCTTGAAACTCAACATTAAGAAAACTAAGATCATGGCATCCGGTCCTCTCACTTCCTGGCAAAAAGATGGGGAAGAAATGGAGGTAGTGACAGATTTTATTTTCCTGGGCTCCAAGATCACCGCAGATGGAGTCTGCAGCCAAGAAATTAAAAGACACTTGCTCCTGGGGAGGAAAGCTATGGCAAATCGAGACAGCATACTAAAAAGCAGAGACATCACCCTGCCAACAAAAGTGCGTATAGTCAAGGCTATGGTTCTTCCAGTTGCAATGTATGGCTGTGAAAGCTGGACCATAAGGAAGGCTGAGTACAAAAGGATTGAGGCCTTTGAATTGTGGTGCTGGAGGAGACTCCTGTGAGTCCCTTGGACAGCAAGGTGATCAAACCCGTCAGTCCTAGAGGAGATCAACCCTGACTGCTCTTTAGAAGGGCAGATCCTGAAGATGAAACTCAAATACTTTGGCCACCTAACGGGAAGGAAGGACTCCCTGGAGAAGAGCCTAATGCTGGGAACAATAGATGGCAAAAGAAGAAGGGGACGGCAGAGGATGAGGTGGCTAGATGGAGTCACTGAGGCAGTTGGTGTGAGGGCAGGTGGAGGGGGATGGTGGAGGGCAGGAAGGCCTGGAGGAATGTTGTCCATGGGGTTGCGATGGGTCGGACACAACTTCGTGACTGACAACAACAACAAGTGTTTGTCTTTAATGGCTTGTTTTCTACAAGCTGGATATTTCTAGTTATGTCTGTCAGAAGAGACTTAGAGCAGCTTTCACCAACCTGGTGCCCTCCAGTTGTTGTGGCTTAAATTGTCATCATCCGCAACCAGCATGACCAATGGCTAGAGATTCTGGGAGTTGTGGCTCAAAACATTTAGAAGGAATTACATTGGGGAAGGCTGACACAGACTCATAGAATCTTCTAGACAAGGAGGAAGCCAGATTCTCTCTCAAGCACACGAGATCTTATTGTTTATGACATAAAAGTATAATTCAGCTCAGGAGGATGGTGATTAAAGAGAGCTGAAGCAATTGTTGAGAAGAAACCAAAAGGTGCTGTTATGAGTAGGTCATCCACTGAATAAAGATATGGGAAGGGTGTCAATGTAGGTTCTTTCAGAGATTTTCCTTCAAGTGATTAACCATGCAAAAGAAGACTGGGTTGTTCTGGTTGATCCTATGACCATGTTCCCATCTGCCTTATCTATCTATGCAGTAGATAAGATCTGCAGCAGATATGACTGCTTTATGTGATCTTCAAGTCTGCACTCTTTTAATTCCAGATCACTGGGAGAGCTGGCTTGATTTATCAAACTTCCTCTTTGCAGATTTCCCTCCAATATGGACAATAGGAGGATAATTTGAGGGTGTCTAGGCAAGGGCAATCTATACAGATGATTAATAATCATGCAAAGAGGAACATCTCAGTGAGAAGGGCTTCAGAAGCTGCAGTCTTCTTGAGCTAGTGAAAAAGCTGATTACTTTCTCACTACTTTAGGAGTGGCAAACCCAGGGCTTTTTTTGGTCATAGAACACACCGGAATGGCGTTCTGGCACCTTTTCTTGACGGATTTTTCCAAGTGATTGTGTAGCAGGTGGGCAGCAAAAATCATTAACATAGCGCCTGCGGGCTGCTTGTGTGTTGGTGCTGATGGTCGGCGCTGATTGTGAGGGCGCTGCTCGGCTTGGGATCGGCCGTGTGGTCGAGCACTGAGTGCTTACTGCTGGCGGCGACCATTGTGTAAAAGTGTGACCCCAAGACATGAGTTCCGGCACTTTTTTTTTTTTTTTAAACAAAAAAAGCACTGGGCAAGAGGCTGAATTCAGTTGCAGAGAAGCATTCCAGTGAACTGACAGTCTACTGGAACTTAAAGTGCTTCTGGTCACTAAGACTTCAATCTCTTTGAGTGGAGAAGCCAAAAGCAGGTTTCCTGAGAAGCAGTTAAGTGATTGTTGGCTGGAGTGTGGGGTGGAAAGGGGAAAATTGGGACCGCAGGTGAGCCTCAGTTTCTCCACCCCACCCCATGTCTTTTAACTGGCTTATGAAGATGTTGCTTTGGGGAAGGTAGAAAAAGACTCCTTGCTTGAAGGTATCATTTTATTTGTCATCTGCGGGTTATTATTTCTAGACTTGCGGTTTAGATCAGAATATAAACTGATGCAAGAAATATGGAAATGGTGCATTATCTTTCTCTAATGTAAACTTTTGAATAAAGCTACCTATGAGGCTTGAATAAATATACCTCCTGAGTATAGTCGAAAGAATTCCAGTCTGCTAGAGTAGCTTGCGGGGGAGATATCCATGCATATTACCTGGAAGTACAGAAGTGGAGGTATGAGTCACTGGCACTTTTTGCTGCAGCCCTGGGGGTGTGAAGCAGCTTTTAAAATAAAGTGCAGATGCATGATTGGCTTTTAGAAAAAATTCCCATAGCATTGCAGTGCAAGTCAAGGTCAGATCATGGCTAGTTGCTAAGCTGCTAAAGGCACAGATTGCATAAATCTAAGCATGCAAAGGGTGTTGTTTGACGGGAAGAATGCTCTAAATGCTACAGTTTATTAATAAGATTGCACTTCCTTCTCCCAGTGTAAGCCCTCCATTGCTTCATGTCAATTTTCCAAGATAAGTTAATTATTTAAGGACAAACACTTCCGGACTGCTAAAGGATTAATTTAATGGCTTCTGTTTTGATTGTCCTTTTGGGTTGGCTGTTTTAGGAACCATAATTTTAATTTTATTTTGGAAGAATTTAATTAAGCTTGACTTTAATATATTGGATGCCATTGTAGCATACATAATTAAATGTGTAAAATAAATGCTTTAAATCTGTAGCAACCATGCATTGCTAATAGTGGCACATTCTTATAGGTAGGGGGGCAAGTTTGCTTGCTTGCTTGCTTGTTGGCTTATTTATTTCTTTAACTAAATTTCTACCCCGCCCATTAGCCAAATGACTCTCTGTTCTGATACAAAGCAGCTCTGTAATTAAAAAAGCAAAATATTATATTTTAATACATATTCCTTGGCAAGAGCTCATCACTGTCGGCACGCCTGAGATCTTGCCGCTTGCTTGCTGATTTTTTCATTGCTGAGTCTTTTTAAGCCAGGTGGCCCTGGCCAAATCAGATGTAGCATTTAGCTCTATCCCACTTCCCATGTGATGCCATGGCTTCCCATGTTCTACTGCCACTGCTCTACATCATTGGCTGTTCAGTGTGGGGACAAGGAAACATGAAGCAATATTAAGGTATGGTATTAGATGTGACAGAATGGAAGGGTTCAGTGGAACCCGTTGGTTTAGCATCAAATTTGGTTTCTCTTTCAGAGATACCAGAAGCAGGGCAGGGAGGACTTTAGGTCTGTGTAGAGCAGGGTCTTTGGAGAACAGCTGCCAATCAGAGGAACAGGCTAGATTGATTGCAGTCGGTATATGGCAGCTTTCCCAATCTGATGCCCTCTGGATGTGTTGCCCATCATTCCTGATAGAGTTGCAGACTGACAGATCTGGAGGGCAACGGCATGGGGAAGGCTGCTGCACAGCATCTCCTTATATTCTTGCCACAGAAAACAGTGTAAAAACTCAGTCACAAAACTCTTGGGCAATCAGTGGTAAATCTTCGATCAATGGGAACAATGGTACTTCTTTTCTATCTTTGTTCCCTGCCTGTATGACATGAATACTAAATAGAAGTTTGTAACAGAATTGGGTGGAATAAATGTTCCTCTCTGTATTCTCTCCCCATTATTATTATTGTCGTTGTTGTTGTTGTTATCATTACTATTGATTTTAAAGGTATTTTGTTTTCTTCCTTTCGTCTTCCTTTAAGCAGATGCTGCTTACGCATCCTCAAGGTTTCTGGCCTGTTTATCTTTGTAGTGCTATGCTCTGTAAGTACTGAATTTGCAAAGACTGGTTTTGTAACAGTTCTTCAAAGTTAACGCTGAGAGAATTATTATTCATAATGATAATGATGAGAGGATAATAACTCTATACCACAGCTCTCTGAGTGGTCCATAACAGAATGAGTGGAACCAGCAACGCAGTGTTGCTGTGCGAAGGGACCCTGTTTGTTATCTGAGGACTGGTGCGATACAAGGCGTCCTCCAGAGCCTTTGCCAAGCGCTTGCTCCCTCCCCGAATGCGTCTCCCCGCTCGGCTTGAGAGGCGCTGGGTGATGGAGGAGAAGCTATTGCCTGTGCTAGTACAGCGAGGTGATTGCAGCCTCTGCTATGATAGGCTCAGTAGCACACTTAATATATAATTCTTCCTTTTCAAAACCGTCGTTTTAAAGGGGCAAAGTAATGATGCCTAGGGGCCGCCCCCTACTGCTTCTCCTGTTACTACCTGGCTGGCGTAAACCTCCGTAAAAGCAGCTGCCCGAGCAGGCAGGGACAGCAAAGATGACAGAGCCACCAAGCAATGGCAAAGTGCAGTTCAGTCCCGGATTTCCCTCCCTTGCTCCTCTCCCTTCTGCTTGTCAGAGTGATCCAAACGGTAGCTCTTCCTTTCTTTAATGGCCAGGCTTAAATGCCTTTGGAGCAGAAATATTTAAAAAAGTTTGCAGCAGATAGTTCTAAGATTTGAAGAATTTTATTGTCCTTGACAAAGAGACATCTCTCAAAACACATTGGCATGCAAATATATTGGGGATTAAAACTTGTGGCTCCCCATTGTGTTTTTCAGCTGTCTTTTTGACCCTCCCTGTGCCCTCCCAGGAACTATAGGACTACAGATTTAGTATCATGTGAAAAGTTTCAGATGGTAGGCTAAGCCACAGCATTTCTGCATTGTTATAGGAAACTATCAAGCTTCTTTTCACTTAACACGTTATCATCAGGTTGTGAATGTTTGGTAATTTATCGTAAATCCATTTCATGTGTCCTTAGATCTTACTTAGCATCCATCCTGAAAATAGAACACCTTGGCAAATGCTAGCTGTGTCCCCTGTGGAGAGCTACAGTATCCTTTATCATTCCCGTTTTTCCCTTGGTTTTCAAAGCGCAGCAGCGTAGCACCGAGTCCCTGACAGTTGGCTGATTCAAAAATGGTTAATCTGAAATTGCTGACTCGTGGGTTGCTAAATTAAATACTGACAGTGATGTATTTCTTTGGAGATGCAGACCCTGCCTCATGGGACTGCTTTTAAATGACTGAATTAATTTGCAAATCTGTTCCCCAGGTTTCCTACCCAAGTGATAATGAAGGCTGCAACAGTATAGTTTTCTTTTATACTTCCTTTCGATGCTTCCTGCATATCTGCAAGAAAATAAGTTGAGTGCAAAGCAAGTGAAATGCAGTTTCCAGAACTGGATGCATCAGTGACTGCACCTAAGTTTGGCAAATGGGGAAAGCATCCAGTTTGAAATGGGAGCATGGGTTATGCTTTATAGAGCAGCACATGGATGGCAGGATGCAGAAACTCCAGCCTGCCTGAGCTTGGGGTATTGTTGTTTCTTGCGGCAGCCACCTTCCAGACACTGAGAGCAGCACAGTTGCCGAAGGTCATGTGGACTAGCATGCCACCCTCCGGTTCAATGTATCCTGTTGTCCCGCCAGGGATCCTGTGATCCGTGCTTCCTCTAGCTATCCTGGCCCAGCACAGGCGACACTCAAACCAAGAACAAAATCTGTATAGCTGCATCCCCTCAATGTATGGGGACTGCACACAGCAGGGCTGTCATCACTAAGCAGTGCTTGATGGAAATGAAAGGGAGAAATGAAGAGATCTTATGCACATATGGAGTGCTATGATATAAAATGTTTCTGGCCAGGACATGCTGAGTCTTTGCAGAGGCCCCTTCTAATTACTACTGTGGCTTTTTGCTGCATCACCTTTTTGCTTGTGTGTTGTGTGTTTTGTTACTGGGGTGTGTTGTTAGCACTGTGTTCTCAAGTGTACCCCTCTTCCTCCTTTGAGTCCCTTCGCTGTCTGATTAGCAGTGGCAAGCTGCCATTCCTTCTGAACGTATAGCTGGCACAGGTAAGTGGAACTTTCTCACATGCCTTTTGACAAGGCAGGATCATGCATGTCTGTAACAGCTTCATTTCTAATAGAACAGCAGGGGATGGAAGGCCTTCCTCTGAACCCAGCAACCTTCCACCCAGTTAATCACCTTTTTTGCTTTTAAAGAGGAATGATCTTCTGGAACAGTCAGGAGCTCTTGGGCCCATGATTTGTACCATGCTTTACCTTGCTTCCACTTGTCTCTTTTCCTCCAATTGTGTTGTCTTGCTTTGCCATCACTTGAATGCACACTTGGGCCTCATGGCTGAGCTTGATGGCTGCTGTCAGATGCAAAGCTAGTAAACACCCCACCCCCTGCTGGCACGCATGTGCATACACACACACACACACACTCCCTGCAACTCCAGCCTGCCTACACTACCTTGGAGTGGATGGGAATTTTCCATGTTTAAGATGTGCCTTAAATCTATTTTGATCTCAAATGCATTTCCCTGTTGGCAATGAGTCAAATTAAATAGCCTGAGTGTAATTTTCCAAAATGGTGAGGTTGTTGTTCTTGAGACTTATTGGCTTAAGAGCTCAAAGACTTTACTGTGGGAGGTGTTTGGTGCCAGTGCACAAAAACAGCCTTTCACTGGACATGATCTGTGTGCTGGGCATGCTGTTCGTAAAGCCTTTCCAATAATTTGGTCCAAGTCTATATAAAGAACGTAAAATATTGATAAATGAAGAAGAGAACCAGTCCAAGTTGCTCCCATGGTCCTCTCATTGAATTATGCAGGATCTCTTGACCCTTCATTTAGGGGTTCTCCAAACAGCAATCCCTGGTGATCTCAGGGCTATACACTCAAAATCAGGGGTCAATCTGCATCAGCCTATCTTCCTGATACTGTATGATTCTTCAGAGATGTACATGGAAACCACCGAGCTCATTGTCCTATCAGTATTTCTGTCTCAAGCTCCATGTCTGATGGGTTTCCAGTGTTTGTGACTTCTATGCACTACAGAGACTTCAGTGTTCCAGCCTAGCAATATTCCAGCACTTACTGGAAGGCGTGGCTTTAAAGGTTTTGCCCACCTTCCCCCCTTGCATGTGACTCCTCTTCCCCTCATTCCAGACTCTTTCTTCTCCAAGATTTGAAAGCCCTTGATAAGGAAGCAGACACAAAGAAATAACCACACCCTAACAATTGCAGTGAGGGGGTGTTAATGTTGGGCATCCCTCAGGAAAGAGCAGGGAGGACCTTCTTGCTTGAGGGTGCCATGTGAGGGTGCCAGAGGAAGGAAGAGAGCATTGGGGATCCCTCGCTAGATGATACGAGGAGGAGGTGGCTGAAGAAGTTCCAGGACAGCCCAGTGAGGAGCAGATAGCGGAAGAACAGTGGCCATCCACCCTGCCAGTAGAATGGCAACGCCAGTGCCAGCGGCCCTGAGACCTCTCCACATCAAGCCCTTCTCCTTGTCTTCTGCAACATTTCTCTTTCCCTGTGCTTTTGACTGAGCACACATGGAGGATCAGAGCTGTGAACTGGGATACAGCTGATTTTTAAGCTTCCATTACCGTGCACTGAAGTTGTGCACCCAGCCTGGAGTAAAAACAAACAAACAAGCACCCAGAAAGGGAAGGAAACTGATTACAGTGGTATACTGAAACTTAGGTCATGCTACTCTAAATGTTAGTGCTATGAACAAAAATGATAGATCCTGTGACCTTTCCAACACCACCACCACCTACAATTGCATTTATTGCATTATATATATGGTGAATACTGCAGTGTATTCATTAGCATATGTACGCAGAGCAGTGGATGCATTTTGCAAAAATAGTGGCATAGCTCTGCTTCACATACGAAAAAGGCTTTAGCAGAGTCCTCTGAGTTCCTCAGATGCTTTGGATGAATGAATTAGAGTTAACAATGAAATATATCCACTCTTTGCCAATATAAAAGCATTTTTTAGTTTTATTGACCTATTCTAAATTACTTGCTCTGCTTTGCTGTTCATTACTCATTTACTTTCATGCTGTGTCTTTAATAACTTCATCTCTGTGCAAAATTATAATATTTGATAAGGCAAATGGTGTACAGAGGGCTGGAACAGACCAAATTGTCATATTAGAAACAGTGTTACTGAAAATAGAAGGTAATAAAGATTCTTATTTGTTAACAAGATATCAGTCAATCAAGCCAAATGCCACCTCATTTCTTTAAAAAAATTCTCTCAGACAAGAATGCATTTTGCCCTTCCAAATATTTTAAACCCAGTTATAATTATTTTACTGGTTATTCATCATGCATATGGTATAGGCTGTTTATTGCAGAAAAAAAGTCATTCAATTTACCCCATGAATTTAGGGTTAGTAATTTTTCCTACACCATAAGCTCATAATCAGTGGATTGTAGCCAGTGTTAGAGTAGATCCATTAGATGGATAGGACTTAAATCAGACTAATATTTAATATAACCCACAGGGACAAAAGTTCTTTTTACTAAGTGCATTGAGATGTAGAAGTGGGATTATGCATAGCTGTTCCTTTATCTTAATCTCCAGACATATAGATGAAGGTCGGAATAGAACATATAGTCCTATTTTAGCACAACTAGGAAATCCTGGGGCTTTTTAGATGTTCACTGTAGGTACAATGGATATGGATGCAAGGAGGTACACAAACCTTTCTTGACTGGTGTGTTCAGTTAGGAACGCAAGCTGATTCATCTAACTTGTTCCTCTTGATGCTGACTGGCAACAGCTGTCCAGGGTTTCGGGCAGGAATTTTTCCAGCTGCTCCTGAAGATAGCATGGATTGAAAGTGGCACCTTCTGCACTGACTTAAATACTTGCCCTGACCTTATGCAGCTAAATGCCATGTGCCACAAACCTGACTGTAGGCACCTGCAAGCTGCATGCACGTAGGCCTGCCTGCTTTATCAGGGTCCTTTCTCTTTTTGTTGTGTCAGTTTCAGATTTCGCATCAATGTGTGTTGTGGAGTGGGCAACTTCCAGAGGTTGAGGGGCCCTTTTGACCCCTGGTGGGTGCTGTAGTTTGGGGTAACCTCCCACACCAAAGTGTAGGAATTGCAGTTTCCTCCTGAAATTGGTGCAAATCAATATACAACATCCCTGATGCTATAGCATAACAAATATAAACATAATTTAGGGCACATTTCCATGCATGTTTAGAAGAAAGTCCTAAAATTTTCAGGTACTATCTTTAAAAAATTAATAAGGAATTTGGAGTAGTGGGGTGATTTTATCATGGAATAACACAGCTAACTTTTATTAAATAAAAAGATAAATTTGTGCATTTTACCGCTGTGCACAACCAGCAGCAACAGATCAACACTATTACTCTCATATTAATACATGTATATTCTGTATTAATATGGAATGTCTTATAAGGAATAACATCTTTTCCATTTTATGCTCACAATACCTCTGTGAGGTATGTTAGGCTTAGAGTCACCCAGTGAGTTTCAGGCTGTGGATATGAAAACCTGAATCTCCTGAGTCTTAGTCCAGCACTCTAATTGCTATCCCACAGTGGCTCTCAAGTCGCCTCCTGTCTGAGCTTTGGTCAAGCAGGCAGAATCCAGCATAGCTTCCATGCATCCATCCATCCTCTACGAAAATGGACCTCCTGCAGGGACAAGTGCATTGGCTGGTTTCAGATCTTTGCTTCAAGATGGTACCTCGCTACTTTGCAGCATTTCAGGAACGGAAATTCCCCTGAAAGGACGTTTACTGATACAATTTATTTATACTTTCATTTATATGTTGCCTACTACTGTAGTCTCAAGGTGGCTTACAATAAAGATAAAAACACATAAAATTACTTATATACAGATAAAAACACATATGAAATAAAGAATAAAAAGTACATTATAAAATTTTAAACCTAACAATAACAACCAGATAAAACCAATGGACTTACAACCCACCATAAACATACTTATTGCCTCAAAATGTAAGACAAAAGGAATGTACAGCAATGTTGAATACTGGGGAAAGACGAGGGCTTCACATTGCCATTTGCTATATCCACCATGTAGATGGGACAGAGTGAAATGCATGCATTAAAAGAAGCACAGGCCTCATGGTTAATTAAAATTTTATTTGTAACTTACTATGGGAAAGGAACGATTTTGTACAGCTAGGAGCTGTTTGCAAGCACCCCAAGTATGCAGTAATGTGAGGAAGATACTTCCATCAGTGAAGGTCTGAAAGAAGTTTAAATATGTTGGGATTATAAGTAAACTGAACAGTAGAAAATATAAAGGCCATAATCTGGAGAGTCACACATACAAAGCATGTGGAGATGGAAGCCCTGAACCAGCAATTATGCACTTTATAACATGCAGGCCAGAAATAATTTATATGTGGGGAAAAAATTACATGGGGATGTATACACAGATTCACATTTCTTCCACAGCCTGCTTACCTGTGGAAAGTAGCTTTTGCACAAGTTCTAAGCTTGTTTCTACATGTAGAAAAGGTTCTTTGAATAGTGCCAGACATTTGAAGATAGGCAAAGAAGAAATAGATGTATTTGCATGTTATACTGATGGTAGGCGAAGACAAACAGAAGTATAGGAGAGACTATTTTGGTCTTATATAGCAATTTTAAACTTGTAAATATTTATATTGTGTTGTATCTTGTTGAATGTGGGGTGGGGGATGACAGTGTATTAGCTAGGATAAAAATATAGGACCAGAAGTTAAAGAGGAAAAAATACCAGAAAGAAATGGTGGGGGAAGGAACATTCTGAAGACAGGAATTGTTTTTGTTGTCACCTATCCTCCTGAAATTATAACCACTTGGAGTGTTTCATAATAAGTCTATTTCATTCCATTGAAGGCAATGGTTGAACATCAGCATCAAAACAGCAGCTGAGACTCCTTTGTTTGTAGGTCCTTTTGCTGCTCTTTACTGAATTGACACATAACTACTGAGTCTCCTGGTTAAGTGTTTCAAATTAGTCCTGCAAAGAATGCTATATTCTATGCCCGTACCAGGTAAGCTAAATAAGGCTATATTGGCCACTTTGTTCTAGCTGTATATGATATTGTGAAAATGAAGTCCCCTTTTCTTCTTATAATTTTATGCTTCCTTTGTAATGGCTTCTGAATGTGCCATTTGTGTAATTACAGGGTATATTTTAGTCATATTGTGAAAAGCGGAAGCAGCTGCAATTATGTGCACCTGAAGCTTTTTGCAGATTCAAATTATTGGCTGTACTCATAAAATTGGCTACAGGCTGTCAAAGTGTCCTGGCCATTAGGTTAATTAATATAGGTAAGCAAACCTTTCAAAGCACAATTCAAAACTCGAGAGAGGAGTTGAAGCACATAGTGCCCAGCTCGTCTGGTTCTGCAATACATAGTAATCATTCCTGCCCCTCCTAAAGATTGTAATATTTAAACTTCTCCTGCAGGCACTTTATTTTAACGGACATAATTAATGCTGTTTCTCAGTGTTCTTAAATCTCTTTTGTGTGGCAATCCCATTTGCCAGTAGAAAAATGTAAGCATATTCAGTATTCATGGAAAGGTCAGATAGAACATTAGGATCTGTCCATGTTGCAGTGAGGCTGTTCCTATTCTGAAAAATATGCACGGCCAGATTCCAGAGTCTCAAGAAGACTCCAGGCCATTTGAAATTAAAGAACAGAATCCTGACCAAGAGCTGCTTTACATATTATCAAGCTGCTTGATAAAATGGCATTTTACATGTGGTTGTTGGGAGCACATCTCTGCCTTCACTTTTCTCTCCCCAGCAGCCTTAGATGAAATGTTAGAAGCACATCTTTATTGAACTCTACAGGTTACAAACTGAATAAGTCAAAATAATTTTCTCTTAGAGAAGTGGGAGAAGCAGGTGCCCATGTGAAGAGTTGAATCTAAACTGAAATATCACCTCTTTCCCTCCCTTTCAGAAAAGATTGACTCCATCATCAGGACTTCCATTGCTTGAGGGTTAGATGGTAGAACATTGGACATGACTTGGTCTGCTTCATTCATGTAACATCTCCTTATATGGTCAGGGAACTCCCTCTCCAGCTACACCCCTCTATATTCTGAAATATCTTCCTCCTTTTCCAAGGGGCGGGGGAAACTGGTTCTCACCCTCTGTCTGAGTATCTTCACTTTGCAGCTTGGAAACCACAAAGTCATCTGCCCATCTCTGCCCCTGGATTTGCTTAGCTAAATCTGAGGACTCCATCTGGGGAGATGGTAACTGAATGTGGTGTTGCATGGAAACTCTGAGTGGTGCATCTAGATATTACAGGGATAATGTTGAGATGACACACTGAGGAAGACATTTTAAGTGACCTTGAAGTGCCAAAACAGCATTGTGAAATGCTTCTAGGGCTAGGATTGGAGAAAGTCTGACTGCACCTTATGAAGACCTAACAGAACCTTAGATTGGAACCTCTTTCTGGCATTGAAGCATATTTGGGCTTTGAGTTGGCCCTGTCTACTCACTAGCCACTGGGTTCTCCTGGACAGGAAGGGCTACAAAAGACTTTTCTATAAGAATGCCATTAATTTAAATTATCCAAAATAAGAGCAGCCTGTTGTTGAAGCACATAGCATCAGGTAAAACTATGCTCTAAAGCATAGGAAAGGGCTGGATGTGGAGGGACAGGGACGTTACAATGATGACCTCAGAGATACAAGAACTCAAATGACTGACTCAGCATCATGCTCAGGTGTTATCTCCAGTATCATAGACAATTTCATTCTTAATATTAGTTGCTAAGTAAAGTGAACTGGACAGGAGGACTTTTTCTGCTCCTGTCATCTGTGTCGGCTTTCTGGCTGGCTAGTGTGTGGACAGAATGCTGCACTGGATCTAGCATGGCTGTTCATATGTTCTTCCTGCAGGCCATCCATGTAACAGGAAAAAAATGTAGTCCTTAACTATGCTGCTCTCAGCTGTGAACTTGAGCAAATTTCATGATTCTGCCCTTCTGAAGCTAGAAGTGGGAGGTCCTTTTGTAGCAGAACGGTCACCAGAAGACTATGTTGTAATTCAGATCAGGCAAGTAGAAGACTCTGGGCCTAGACAAAGACGACAGCAACAGGTAAGGCTCAAAAACATGCATTCTCTCAGATGGCAACATGGCAATGTAAAATTCATCAGTTGGAGCCAGGTGTAGGTGTGTGCAGCTGGCCCAAACTAGCCTTTGCTTTTATGAAGCTTTGCACACTCATCTGTGTACAAAGCTGCTGGTGGCAGGAAGAGGGATTCTCTGCTTGTTATGACACTTGAATGAGTAGGGGAGAACAATGACACTCCCCTCCCCCCTTCACTTCATGTCACTGCATTCAGCTGCTTCAAGTAATTTTTCTCCAGCTGGTATCAGATTCAAGCTGCCAAAAAATGCTTGAGAAAGCTGGAGATAGTGAGGGGGATGAGAGGATGGCAGCTTTTGCTCCACCCCTTTATTCCTTTGGAACCCAAAAAATGGATGTACATGCACTTTATAGGCAAACAGGAAAGTGTGCTTTCAATAAACACACACATGTACTATCACCTCCATTAGGTAAAGAAAAGTCACCTTTTCAAAACTCTGATGGATACTATTGCATTTCTAAATCACCCAACAGTGGATGCTCTCTGGGTGGTTTGCAACAGTCCAATACACAAAGATTTCCCATTCATCAGGAAACCTTCCCCAATCAACTCAAGCTCCAAGTGAAACGTCAATTAAAGATCGAGAAGCAATTTATTCAGTTCATATTTTAATGTGAACTTACATAATTCCATGCATGTCAATCCACTATGTGAAACTCACTTATCATTCAAAGTTTGTTCTTCTCTGAATTTTGCTTTGGTGTTCTTCAATCAAAAGTACATATGAACATGCACTTACTAGGAACAATTACTTTAAAAGTGGATTGTAGTAGGAAAATTGCTTGCAAAATGTGAATATTAGCTAAAAATGAATGCAAAATATATTTTATGAGAAATGGGCAGAAGATGCTTATGAATTAGCATCAAGATTGAAGATATTTCCAAAGTTCAAGATGAACCAAATCTAAGCTTGAAAAGGAAACAAGGACTGATACTGAAACTTGAACTGACAGATTAGTCAATTCCTTTTATCATTATATACACTTGATATGGCATATAGTTGAAACTCTCTGGGTGATTTGAAGCTCTCTTGGCAGTTGATTAACCTGGGCTATTAGCCTAACAAAGAATAACTATTCACTAACCTGAGATCTTAAAAGTGCGGGACTGGGATTTAGGAGATCTGGGTTCTAATCCCTACCTAGCCATGGAACCAAATGGGTCACCTTGAGCGAGTCACAGACACTCAGCCCAACCCTACCTCACAGGGTTGTTGTTAGGATAAAATTAAGAGGAAGAGGCAAATGATGTAGGACACCTTGAGTTCCTTCGAAGGAAAAAAATGTGAGCTATAAATAAATAAATAAATTTAGGCTGAGAGACTCAACCTGACCTACCTTACAGGACTGTAGTTATGATGATAAAAATAGAATGGAGAACTACCTAAGATGCCTTGGGTTTGTTGCAAGAGGGAAAAAAGGGAGGGTAGAAATGCAATGTAATAATATATTTTCACTGGTTTCAGAAAATGTCTTATATATAATCTTATTAGGTATCCTACCAAATTAGCTACTGGTAAAGAGGAAACAGAATGGGAAACTAAGTGCAGGCATTAATACCTCTTTAAATTATTGATTTCATGTTGTTTTTGCAGATCTTATACAACTGGAGCCTACCTTTAAATCTGAGACAAAATAAGCAAGTTATTGTGTCTAGAACATTTGAGATGTCAAACAGGTTTGTTCATGAATTGAAAGAAGACAGTGGAAAAAATATTAATTTACGGGATGTTCCCTAGTGAATGTAGAGGATATAAAAAATTGGAACTATGTTGGGACCAATGCTTTTCAGTTTGTACAAGGTCCATCATTAGGAGTGATGAGTCAGAAGATGCTGAATTATTGTGGGTGGTTAAAACAGAAAGGAAATATGAGGGAGTCCAAAAGGATCTATCCAAACTGGAAGAATGGGCATTAAAATACAAATGAGGTTCAGAATAAGCAAAGGCCAAGGGGCTCACACTAAGGCAAAAAGTCCCCCCAAATTCTCTTCCTCTCTCATTATCCAGATGTTGCTAGTGGGAGATTCAAGACAGAGAGAAGGAAGTTCACACAGTGAACCCTTAGTCTATGAAATTCACTTCCATAGGATGGGACAATGGCCACCAATCTGGGTGCCTTTAAAGGGGATTGGCCAAGTTCATGGAGGGCAAGGCTAGCAAGGCTAGTCCTGATGGTTGGATGGCACATGTCGCATCAGAGGCTATGTATATCTGTGACTCTCCTGCTTGGGGTTTCCTGTGATGCATCCTTGCCCTGACCCAGCATGGGCCTTCTTATGTCCTTAAACAGCATTTTCAAAATCTCTCTTTACAGAGAAGAAACTTCCATAAGTATCGAAGCTTTCCTTCAGGAATCGGAAATTGTTCCTCTTTCTGTGACATATCAATATCTTTATGCAAATGTAGAGACTCAAGTCACAATTGCATCCATCATTTTAGCAGGTGTTTATGTGCTGATCATATTTGAGGTAAGCACTTTTTATTTTTCAAGAGAAATAATGATAGATTTGTTTCTGACAGTTAATATATTTTAAAAATAGCAGGCTGAAGACCAGAATAACTGCCAGTTCCTTGCTGCCAGTTCATCTATTGTGCTGCGGAAGTCGTGATATCTGGTGCTGCACCAAAATTCAACCTGCCTTGGCACAGCCTTGATTCCCTGCAAAAGGGGCAATTGTTTTTCTACCCCTATTATTAATTTCTTTTATTAAAAGCTTTCCTGTCTCATCCTTTACTGAAAGTTTATAAGGACGTTGAGAATTTCAGAGAATTCTCTGATGGTGCAGGGTTTCAGCACTTACCCTTTTGTAAGGAAGCGTTGAGTGGTCTGCTTACCGAGTGCTGAAAAGCTGAGAGAGGCATTTTTGCTTTTGCTTAAAGTTGTTTCAACAGCAACAACAGCAGCAGCAACAAAACAATCAGAATAGCAACAGTAAGTCCTCTCTCAGTTTTCAGGCAAGCAACAGGCAGTAGCATGTTTTCAAACATGATTGAATGGGGAATGCTGGAGGAATGATTGGAATGAATTCCCTTCCAATCAACTGATATGCAGGGAGTGTGAAGCACTTTGGACAGCATAAATAAATAAACAAATAAGCAAGCAAAATGGCCACCAGTAAGTACATTCAGTTTATATCTTCTGTAAATTTAAAATTTAAAACTTGAAAATGGTTAAAAATGATTTCACAGATTTAAAAAGTTTAAAAGGTTAAACACTCCTTCGCAACTTGTGTGTGTATACACATGCAATAATTTGGTATCAACCAACAGATGTTTTGTATGTTTGTTGTTGGAGTTTCCTCTGTTTAGATATGTTTAGAATTCTGACCTCTGGGAAAACTACTTAAATGTCTCTGTTTGCTCATAATTACACTGGAAACTGTTTCAGCAAACTCTCAACCCACAAACAGGCAAAGATCATTAGTACACCATAACCATTGCCTGTCTGTAGGCTGAACATATTGGATGCTTGTACTTGCATGAGAACTAGTCAATGGGAGCAATTTTTCCTTTTGTCTGCACCTAGAAGCATCAAAGCTGGACGATAGAACATTGGAAGATTAAATAAGGTGTGGTTAGGCTAGGGATTGAAATTAGCTTCAATTTGCTTTTAATCAGTATTTATCCAGTTCACACCTCCTGGATCGAACGCTGAGTCCAATAGGGTTGAAGTCTGTATAATTCTGAGCCTTGGATGTGTTTTGGTGACCCCCAAACCTGGATTTTTCAGCTTATGTACATTTGAAACACAGGCTTGAAAAACGCACCCAGAACCAATGGAATAAGAATGAGTACATTTTAAAGATGTGCACAATTGAACTGTACGTTTGGGAAAAACATGCATGATTTTTTTTTTTTTTTTGCACAAAGGAAAAAAGCGAAGCTCACAGTTAGATACTGCCATGAAACCAACAAAGTTTAATATGGAATTTGGAAAATGTCAGTGAGTTTGAATTTTGTTAATTCCTACATTCCTAATTTTTGATTTCGTGAATCTGAGATGCTTCACTGGACAGCAATTGTTGACAGTTTGATACACAACTGAAAGTGTGTGCCTTTTGAGAAATGCACCCTCAGTACTGTATAAGTCTTCCACAACTTGGTATCCTTCAGATATCTTGGACTAAAACTCATAGTACTTCCCAGCCAGATATGTTGGCTGGAGGATGCTGAGAGATGTATTTGTATCTGGAAGGCACAATGTTGGAAAAGTGTGCCTTAACAGGTGCCTGGTGAAAATCAGCCAAAATACATCCTTGGGTAAGGTATGAAGCAAGTTAAAAGTTACCCTTTGACTCTAAGCTTACAATGTCCTCCCTTGCCCCTCTGTGTCTGTGTGAAATCTGGAGAACAGAGTCTGATTTCTGAACTCTCCCAGGTGTTTGGGGCCCATGAGTAGTAGGATAACAGACTGCTAAACTTGGCAGTATATTTCCAGTTCTATAACTATTATTCTCCTTCCTTCCCCACATCCAGTTTCTCAACCTGATCATTCATTGTTACTCTACACTCAAGTTAAAGTAACTAAATTATATATCCTGTTTTAAGATTTTTCTGCATATCTAGAAATTGTACATTTATTATTGTTGGCTGAGTTTTCATTATAAGTTTTTAGAGGCCTATACTTTACCTGTAAGTAGACAGGCAACTTTTCTATTTAATATGATGGAAATATTGACTTGGGCTGGAGATTAATGAGGCTCTCAGTCACTGGGTGGCACTGCTTACTATTCTAATCTTCAACACTGCTCACTCTCAACTCTCTATGTATACTTTTCCTAGCTCTCTCATATACGGAGTGTTGTTTTCTACTACCAACCAGCATAATGGTGTGCTTCTCTTTACCATGAAGCAGAAAACTAACTTTTTATATTTTCTCCTGCCTCATAAAATCAATGATGAGATATGTCATGTTTTTTATGAGAATTGTGCATGTGACCTATCTTGTATCATATTTGTGTATTCTTTTTCTAGTTAGGGTAGCAGTGGAATATTAAGCTGGGTTAAGTGAATGCTACTGTACAGCTCCCAGTCTGCCTAAGGCAACCGTGGGGAAAGAAAACCATAAAGTCTTAAAATTTTAACAAGGTGCAAGAGCACTCTTCCGCGGAGGTGCATATACAACAATATACTTGCCGTGCACCCAGACCTTCAGCATCTTTTTAATTAAGCATCACAGGATTTCTTTGTTCATAGAAGAGCAAATGGTAGTAAAATGAGTAGCTGTGATAGAAATGTAATGCTAAAAGAGGTTAAATACAGGGAAAATATTGAACTGAAGAAGGTGAGGAATGAAACTGCATGTCATTTCAAGCAAAGCTGGATATTTTTACTTTTTAAAAAGAGAACAATTTTACCTGTGCTATTACTAAGTCGATCCATGCAATGGAGCACCTAGAATAGTGCATTTTGATGATAATTGTAAGGTGAATAAATATGGTTATTCTTTTGAATTTCTGTGGGTTTTACTGGAGATGCAAAATTAGTATGCAACCTTGTTTCATATATTTTTAGATATTTCAGAGAAGAAACCTGGATTATGGATCGGCACAAAATGCCATTCTAGCAACACACATGGTGGTGGCCCTGCACAACTTGTTTGACTGCAGTGCCTCCAGCTAGCAACTGTGACTGGTCAGGTGCATGACAACTCTCCTCTCCTTAACTTCTGCAGTCTCAGGTAGCACCAAAAAACAGAGCCTCTTATGGGATACCAGTCATGAGTGGTGAATCACGTGTTGTGTGTGTTGGGAGTGGAGTAAATTGAATGCACTGTGGACCAAAGCGGACATTACTTTAAACCTGTATCAAGCAGCTACATGGATTTTTAAACTCTAGAGTAAGCAGAGGGGCCCTGATTTCTACCCCAAATGTGAAGGCCCCAATCTGGATTAATTCCTTTGTGCCTAGGGCAGAGGAAAAATGGGAAAAATGTAGTTGCTAGGGATGTGTGTAACACAATGTTTTGATCTTGCATCTTCCCCAAAGAACTAGAGTTGATATAAATAGGCCTACTCATCTTTCCTTTCATGGATGCTGTTGTTCAAATGATTCCACAAACGATGTTCCTTTGGGAGACTTGGATAATTTTTACTTTACTGCCATGGGAAAGCAGTGCAACATTTATTCTGAGCGGCCGAGAATGGCTCTGATGAATGAATCTGAGAGAGAGCTTTTCCTCAAGAAAGTGACACTTGCTTCTGTTGTGCTGAAGTACGTTCAGCTCCTTTGTCTGAGCTTGTCATGCTGTATTAAAGCTTTTGACACATTTGTAGTGGGATTGAGCCTACCTTGTATAAATATGGAGGATATAATGTCCAACATTTCCATGGAACAAATACTTGGAGAGTTCTAATACTCCTAGGTTATTTGTTTGTGAATTAGATGAAGGGTTCCTATGAATTTGGAAGGGCTTCAGAATTCTTGAAATGCACGTTGTTTGATATTTTCTATTTAGCTGGGTAAACATGCTTTCTTAGAGCAGTCTGTTGAACCAAATATAATGGTGCAATAAAGCAGATGATTAAAATGTCCAAGGAAAGCATTACCATATTGACTGGGAATGATGGGAGCTACGGTCCAACAGATCTGGAGGAGACCAGATTGGGGTAGACTGCTTCAGATTTTTCCAGTGCATAATTGAAATACTGGTCTTCATGGGACATCCTGTAAACTGATCTTATTAAATTGTGTCAGAATGTAAATGGATTTGTAGGATCCATGATATGTTTCCTAATTATTTGTGAGCAATTCAGGAAGAGAGGAGGTCTGAATCATAAATGGGAACTCACTCCACTCCCTGTGTTTATGAAAAAACAAACAAGTCAATTAGATGGTGGCTGGTAACTGTGAACAATTAAGGATGCATTTCTAAGAATACTTGCTAGGAAAACCTCATGTTCAAGTCAGTAGTATTTATTTCCAAAGAAGCACACACAGGATCTGACTGCCAGTTGTTTAAAATAGCTCTTCTTTTTGTTTATGGAGCCATTAAAACTTAATAATTCTGTTAAGGCTGGTGGTTTGTGCTCAGTAAATGAGAGCTAAAAGGATCTGGCTTTACTTCGGGCCGCAGTGCACCATTACTCATCTTCATCTTTTGTTTCATTACAATTCTCCTTTAGCACACATAGGAATCAGATCAGTGTGCTGGGAATGTGACAAAACGGATGCCTTCTCTGCATTTTTCCTTCAGGCAGAGATTGTGTATCATAACTTGTGTGTCTGACTTTAAATTTGAGGTGCGAGGCATGCATTTGGAATAAAGATTATTTGAATGGTATGCATCTAAGGTTCTTTGCCTTAGGATGTTTCCAAGAGTTATTTATTTTTCTGTGACATAATCTAACACTCAATTCTGTGTCTGCTAACTCAGAAGTAAGTCTCATTATGTTCAGTGGAGCTTACTTCTAAAGTACCTGTAGAATTGCAGCCCAAGGGCCTAACTATACATGATACTATGTGCATTGTTGCGGCTGCTAATCCTGTGAGGCGTCTTTATTTACTTTTTGTAAGAATGGAGGGAGGTTTAAGCAGGGCTGCAGCACATGCTTTACCATTTCTGCAAACCTGGGATCACCCTCCCTCCCTCCCTCCCTCTTGGACATTGTGTATGTAATAGGAAAGAATAATGGCTATGTAGAAGTCATTGTCAAAACAACCAAAATGCTACAAGCTTTGCTTTTCTGACAGGCTTCTCATGAGAATTTGAGGTTATCTGGTTGATTTCTATATCTAGTGTCATGTCTTAAGGTTCACTTATGTACAAGGCTTTCTATGAAAGTGAAACTGAACTGAACAAATTATTGTACATTACTGATTCATACTTTACCAAAAGAAGGCTACTTTAAAAAAATCTTATTAGAAAGCTTATGTATAATTCCATCAACAGTGAAACCAAAATAGTCAGGGATGGCTTGAGTCAAATATTTTTTCTGTTATACTGAGATTTAATTCTATTTTAATACTGTTATGCTGTGGTATGTACAATATACCTAGTATGTACAATAGGGATATGTTCAATGCATTCTTGTTTTGTGACTTAAGCAGAGAGCTACAGGTATTAGGAAGTATGAAAGTGAAATAAATAAATGTGCTTGCGTCAGCTTCTGGTAACTTACTTATTTAAAACATTTCTATGCCGCCCCATTCGCTGAAGCCTCGGGGCGGCTCACAACATAAAATTAAAATATAATACAACCAAATATACAACAAAATTAACAATATAAAATAACTCACCCTGGCCAGATAAAATAAGCAAATAATATTAACAATTAAAATGACGTTTAAATAAAAAGGTATTCGCCTGGCGCCGAAAAACAAATAACGACGGCGCCAGGCAGACCTCTCTGGGGAGTGCATTCCATAGATTGGACACCACTGCAGAGAAAGCCCTCCTCCAAGTACCTACCTTCCTAATTTCTTTCACGGAGGCTTCCTGGAGAAGGGCCTCTCCCACAGATCTCAAGGGGCGGGTGGGCATATATGGACGTAAGCGCTCCTTCAGGTAACCAGGACCCAAGCCGTTTAGGGCTTTATAGGTCATCACCAACACCTTGAATTGGGCCCGGACTTCAATGGGAAGCCAGTGAAGCTGACGGAGGACTGGAGTCATGTGAACATAACGCCCAGTCCCCAACAGCAGCCTGGCAGCTCTATTTTGAACCAATTGAAGTATCCGGACCATCTTCAAGGGTAGCCCCACGTAGAGCGCGTTACAGAAGTCAAGGCAGGAAGTCACCAGCGCGTGTGTCACTGTCGCCAGGCAGTCGTACTCCAGGTAGGGGCGCAGCTGATGGATCAGCCGAAGCTGAAGGAAAGTGCTCCTCACCACTGCTGTCACCTGAGCTTCCAATGAAAGCTCTGGGTCAAGGAGCACTCCCAGGCTGCGGATCTTGTCCCTAAGAGGGAGTGCAACCCCATTCAGGACTAAGTTCAATTCACCCTCTCCGAAGCCCGATCTGCCAACCAACAGGACCTCCGTCTTGTCTGGACTGAGCTTCATTTATTGGCCCTCATCCAGCCCATTACCTTGGCCAGGCACCGGTTCAGTACGGCCACTGCCTCACCTGGATTATAACTTGCATTATGTTCTCCCTAATGTAATAAATGCATTATTAATAGCTACTGTGAGATTAGCTTATGACTCTGCTGAGGTGATGAGGATGAGAATCAACGAGGCATTCTTGGGATTTGAACTTAGAAGTTGGGCAAGACAGGTATAACAAGGACATTGCTGTAGGAACTCAGCTCAGGCATTTAGAAGGTACACAATGATATCCTGGGTGTGACTAGGGTGATCCAAGAAGCTCACCAAATCCGCCCTTGCATATCAAATTATTTTTGCCACCCTGAACTCTTAAAAGACAGTTTTCCCGAAGAAAATGTCTCTGAGATGTCTGGATGCTCCCCACATGCATCAAAATGCTAAATGCTGATTTTCCACCATTCTGAATCCCTTGGAGGGCTTCCATGAATGCAACAGACACTTCATGTGGAAGGTGGTAAAAACAAACTGGGCCAAGATACTGCTCTTGCTCTCTTTGTGTATTTACCCTACAAAGAGCTACTAGAATGACTAAATAGATTTGGCATGTAATGTGCTTATCACTGTGGCATTCCTCTTGAGTGGATAAGCTTGCTTTTGACTTGGCCCAAAGGAGCGTATTACCTCTTCAGCCAAATTCTCAGATTTCTGCACTTGAGGAAATTCCATATAAACAAATACAATCTGCCCCAGTCGAGCAATTTTTGGCTTGCAGTGCCTTAACTCATCAGCCAACCTACTTTTTCATTCTGTGTTCTGGCTAATTGGTTAAGGCAGTACAGGTCAAAAATTGTGAATCTATTGAAGCAGTTAAATTCAAAGGCAATACACGTCTGTGTGATTTAGAACTTCATTTTTATTGAAACTCAGCATGAACAGCAATCAATTAATAAAAACTTAATAACTGAGCTTGATGAATAGATGAGCTGAGCTGAAATGAAGTAAATTAATGAGGTCAAAAACCAAGGCCAGGCCAGGCCCTCAGGCTGCAATCTAGAACAGCAGCAGAAAACCAGCCTTGAACTGAGGAAGATCAGAAAGGAACTGTATAGAAATGTTTCCTAAGGACAACCACCCAGTGAATGGCATCAAGGCCTGAGTCGTCGCTGACAGATACATAAAGAATAACTAGAACAACTATAAATGTAAACCCTAGAGCCAACATGATAACATCACAATGACCAACTGGGCAGAATACTGTATGCCACCAAAGTGTACAGTTTTGTGGTGTTTTTACTAACAGTGACTAATTTGTTCTTTTCTGTTGATCTCTACCAGATGGTGTAGGATAACATAATTTCTAAACATAGGACAAGCTCAAAGCAAAAATTCCAGTATCTGAAATCAGCTTTCTGATAGTAATAGTCCTTTGGAACTACAGCTTGGTTAGATTTCTTCAATAACACAATTTCTTCATTGGTGTTCAACTTCAGAGCCAACATCTATCTTGTATTTGAGTAAATTGAATGCTCATATGATTCTGAGAAAGCCTTCAGACTGGCATATAGTGTAACTGTTCCATGATAAAGTTTAGCTTAATATTTCATTTATAATCTGTATGAATTACACTTTCTAACTGGCATTAAACACACAGTCTGCTTCTCCTTAATGTGCTTTAGTTTGTATGATTCATTTTGTGTTCATCTCTATATTGGAATCCCATGGCTTCCTATAGGCCTATTATGCCAAAGTGTTGTTTCTCAGGTACTTTCAGGAAAGGCCTTTACTCTAAAATTGCCCTGATTCACAGAATGTTATGACAATTTCCCAATGCTTCCTGAATATATATTTTTTATTATTATGAAAAGGTGGAATAGCTACACAGGGCCTTCTGGTAGTTACAAGTAGGAGTCCTCCATTTGGAAGCACTGTTACTAATTTATCCTGATTTTGCTACTTCAAATGTTTTCTATGCATCTTTCCTATTGTTGATGTTACTTTGTGATGCTTTGGCCAAGAAAGATGGTCTTCAAATAAATAATATATCTGTTCACATTTTTATTTATTGCATTTTTATACCACCTTCTCTCTGGGAGGTTCAGAACAGTTTAAAACAAATTTAAAATAAAATGCAATACAATAAAAAATTAAAACAGTATAACAATAAAAATTTGAGTAAAACCTAATAGCAGTACAAAGCTATATATATAGAATTTAAACCAGAAATTCAGAAGCAGTATAGCCGTATATAGAATTTAAAACAAATACAGAAGGTAAAATTCCTGGGAAGATGAGAAGGTCTCCACCTGGTGCTGAAAAGAGTATAATGTTGGTGCTGGTGAAGTTCATTCCACTGTTGGGATAGAACAACAAAAAGTAGCCACCTCCCCAACTTTGTTTGGCAAGGAATCCTTCAAAAGGATAACTGAAAACGATGTTTTGGTCTGGGCAGACACATGTGGGGGCAGAGAGCCCTTCGGTAACCCGGCCCCAGCTGTTTAAGGCTTTGAATATTCATAGCAGCACTTTGACTTGAACCCAGATAAGGATTGGCAGTCCATGCACATGATCCTATTGGCCAGTCCCTGTTTATGATCTTGCTACCTACTTTAGGACCAGCTGAAGTCTCCAGACTGTTTTTAAAGGCAGACCCAGGTATAAAACATTGCAGGAATCCAAACAAGAAGTTACTAGAAGATGGATAACCTTAGCTAGGCTAACCCTGTTCAGGATGTAGGCGGTGTAGCCATCTAAGCTAATAATAGGTGCTCTGCATCACTGACTCCGTGTGTCCATGCACGGATTCAGAACAAGCACTTCCACACCTGAATTTGTTGAAATGGGGTGGGGGGGGGAGCTCAGTGTAGCTGTTAAATACAATGGGGGATGAAACTGAGCACAGTGGAGCACCACAGCCTAATTGTCAAGGTGCAAAGCAATAATCCCCCAGCACCAACTTCTGGAATTAACCTTCCAGGTAGGAGTGGAATCCAACTCCCAACCCAGACAACCCATCTAGAAGGATGCCAAACTACCATGGGATTCTCTGCCTACTTGAAGGAAAAGAAAAAAAACCTGTGCAATTCTTTATTATGGCTGGAATATAGGCAAAAAAGCAATATTGTTGCTCTTACCAAATGAAAATAAATTCCTCTGTGAGAATATATTTCAATGCACTAAACACAAACACTCGAATGGATACAATTGACAAGATGCAATTGAAACTTCATGCTACAGTCATAGACAGCACTTTTTCAGGCAATTTATCTGCATAAGGAGAAAGAAAGGGAGAGAGAAGTTGTTAGATTCAATTTATCATTTATCAGCTTGAAAGAGCACTTAAGAAAAAAGATTGTTTCAGATTTCAGTGAGGAAGGAATTCACTGTTTTAAATATTAAGACTATTATCAGTCTGGTCCTTAAATAATTGTTACCAGCTGTGATTTTTAATAGCATGGCCTTTGTACTATGGTTTTTTAGAAAGAAGTGTTCCCAAGAACACACTGACATGTTCTTATCCCAAAGGAATATGTCTCTCAGGAAGCTGATTTCAGATACCTGCATTTCTTTCAGCCTGTTCTATTTTTAGGAGCTGCCTTATCTGAACCCCTATGATAGAGACCACCATCAAAGAATGCGTTAGCTGTTTATAGCAAAAACAGTAGAAGGCTTTACACATTGGGAGAAAAAAATCCCTGAAGGAATATTATTTGATATTCAAGGTCTAACCCTAGGATGCTCTCTGCAGGTCATTTGCTGCAAGTTGTATTTTGCAGGGGTGCTTTTCTAGCCCTGCCCATCAAAAGGCCTTGGGCAGTCCTTTTCCCAGTTGATATCCTACTTCTAACCTCAAGAGACCTCGAGAAAAGAAGA
Source organism: Varanus komodoensis (assembly GCF_004798865.1). Lineage (NCBI taxonomy): Eukaryota > Metazoa > Chordata > Lepidosauria > Squamata > Varanidae > Varanus > Varanus komodoensis. The sequence goes on from NW_025335268.1 coordinate 84,732,492, forward strand.
TCCTTTACCCCAACAAATCCTCCTTGGGAATGGTGGTATTGGAGAACTCTATGTGGTCTCTTATGCCAAGTTAGAGAGAAGAACTAGCTATATCAGTTACCACAACTAGCCCAACCACAGGTGAATTTTGAAGTAGCAAATGCAATTTTGTGACTGATTCACACTGGCCAAAGCATAAGCTTCTGTGTAGACAACAGGGATTTCACAGGTTCTTGCCTCTCATCTGCAACCTGCTTTTGAATGCTTGGCAGATTCACACTGCCCAGGATGATATAAGGGGCTGGAGCCAGAGCAGAAAATGCGCTCAGCCCTGCTGGAACCTCCTTAGGCATAAACACCAGTCTCCTGTGCAAGGTACTCAAGTGAATTTGCCAGATTTAAAGTGCAGCAGGTTGCCCCTCCAGTCTTGCCCCCCTTCCCCCCGTTGCACTGCTGTGTGTGCCCCCACCCCTGGTAAAAAGCTCCATGTGTGTTTACTGACTATATATTATGTCTCCGGGAAGGGCTGTGCGATGGCTGAAGGCATGATTCCGCCTCTCTCTTGCCCTTCATGCTGGCAATGTCTGAGGAGGTCTGGTGTTGTCTGGACTGTATGAGGCAGGATCGTACTATTCCTGCTCATTTGTTTTAGGAAGCTACTGTGGAGAGAATTTGTCAGACATGCATACATCAGACCCCAAACTTAGGGTATACACAGTGTATAAAACTTATTTTCTCTCTATATATATTTCTCTGGTTATCTCATTTTTACTTTTGGGGGGAGAAGCATGAGTTGTGATACAATTTTAAATAAGCACTGCAATAAAATGCTGCAATGAACATTGATAAGGTAGCATTTATTCATAGAATTTAGAAATTAGTTTTACATTAGATTTTTTCATTGTGATTGTGAAAGCTTATGCTGATATCACTTTTATACATTGTGAGCAGATCCTTAGGCAGCTTTGAAGGCAGCTGTATTTTATAGGTCAATATCCATTTTCTGTAATTGTTACCTTTCCCATTTTATTTCTTCCCTAAAATATGTTGCTGTAAAAGCGGGCTGTTCTAGAATGTCAAGTGTACACGAATCATAAATTTCTGATCAAGAGTACAGCTTTTGAGACTGTGCAAAAATATGTATCTCTGTTACCATGTTAATTGTTTTTATATAACTTCTGATCTAGGGGTGTGGAACCACATTCAGTCAGACAGCTAAATTCAAATTTGAATAAGGGTTTTTTTTTTTTTTTTTTGGCGGGTGGGTGGGGGGAAGCAGAATCCAATAGCAGGTGGGGCCAAAACCCAATATATATATTACTGCCTGTATGTATGTCTTTGGAGAAGTATTTCAATCTTTTAGAATGGAGAAAAGCTGTCCCAAGCTGGGAAAATACCAGAGGCCAGAGGAAAAGAGAGATGTCCATCTGAGGAACTATGGAGGGCTGCATTTGGCCTCAAGGTGGGCCAGATTTGGCTCATGGACTTGAGATTCAGTACCCCTGCCTTATACCAGCCTTCTCCAACCTTGTGCCTTCCAGACACGTTAGGACTACAACACCCAGAAGTCCCAGAATGATCATAACCTTATTCAAGACTGTGACTTTCTGAATGGAATTGATCCATCTCTTACTTCGTCTTCATCTTCTGCCATTGACTTAGCAATATTCTTTACTGAGTCTTGGTTTCATATGATGTATGGAAAGTGTGACAGATATAGGTTTGCCATTTTGCTTCCAGGGAAAGTTCTGTTTTTTTTTTTTTTTTTATCTTGATCCATTTTTTTTTTTTCTTTTTTTTTTCATGGAAATTTTTTTTTTTTTTTTTTTTTTGATCTAGATCCATCTTTTTTGATCCATCTTTCTTTCTGTCAGTGTGGGTATTCACAAAGCTTTCTTCCAGCACCGTGTTCCAAATGCATCCATTTTCTTCCAAATGCTTAGGGATCAGGGATGCAATGGAGTGGTAATCTTGGCCTTGGTCTGCAATGAAACATCTCTATATATGATGATCAGAATCTTCCTTCATTGCTGACATTCCAGATCTCTGTCTTCTAATTTCAGGACTTCAGTCTCCCTTTGAAACAAGTGCAAAATTTGCATTTCTGCATTGGTGACATCAACAGTGTGCAATCCCTCTGTAGTCTTGCCTTTTGTTTTCCTAATGTTTGTCTGCAGTCCTACTTTTGTACTTTCTTCTTCCACTTTCATCAGCTATTGTTTCCACCCTTAGGTTTTCTTCAAACCTTATAATAAACTACCGTCATCAGGTCAGCTTAGCATCAGCCTTCTTTTAAGCAAAAGGGAAACCTTTGGAAAGCACAGCACGTTTCAGTCCATTTTCCTTGTTTATAACAATAGTCACTGTTTTTAGTGATTTACCAAATTATAGGTAAGGCACTGAAGTGGCGGTGGTGATTCAGATATGTGCTCCTTTCCCTAATAGTGCCCCTCCCAAATTCTTACCCTACTGCTCTTTTTATCTCTTCTGGGACTACGTGTGAGAATGCTAAGTATGATTCCATCCCCTACAGTGAAAAGCTGCTATAAAGGGGAAGGAGCAATGTAGTTGCAGTTATTTGGAAAATAACTTAGTATTATTTGGAACATGTCAGGCCCTTGAATCATCCAGCACAATATTGTCTACTCCAGTCACAGTGGCCTCAGTTTTTTCCCCCTAGCCCAGCTTTTCTTGATCATGTTAATTCAAGCTGCCAGTATGGAAGTTTATGCACACAGTTTATGCACACAGTGCCTACAAGCCTTCATCAACCTGTTCTCCCTCACAAGTGTTGGGAAGTGCCTGTAATTTCCAGCTAGTGGCCCTGCCCTAAATGGCAAACATGGGAGTTGTATTTCAACACATCTGGAGGGTGCCAGCTTGGAAAAGGCAGTTGTATCCTTTACTGCTGAGCAACAAGGTCTCTTACTAGAACATCATGGAGAACAGAAGTTAGTGGTGGGGGTGCAGGGCAATTTTGGACAAAGCGGAAGTAGGGGAAGGGTTCAGCTATGTACCTTCCCATACTTTCTCCATACTAAACCGAACACTTTGCTTTATTTCTGTTCTGTTTATTTCTGATTATTTAATAATCATTATTCTAAGGCTCAGACTATATGACATATTTAATATGCTACCCATCTTTCTATATTTTTAACTAACTATTCTTTACATTAATTTAATGTGGTTAGAAAAAATAATGGTGAGATTCTTAATGGGAGATGCAGCATATGGGGATAAAAAGCTAATTTGCACCCAAGAACAAAAACTCTCTTCAGTTGGATCTTGGATGCTTAGAACATTCTTGGTGGTTTCAATGCAATGGAAAGTAATTTCCTGAGGCTTCTAGTCACAGGGTGACAGGCAATTTTCATTCTACCTCATTAGCAGGGAAAAATGTGCTTTTTCCATTTTACACACTGAATTTCTCTAAGGATTCCTCCTGTCGCTAAAGTGAAGTAAAACAATATATGTCTGGGTGGTTTGATACTTGAGTCATGAAGTCACCATGCCTTGGCAGAGAATATTCTGTGATTTTCTTGGTGGCATGAAGGAAAGAAAGGGGCTCCTGGAACCCTATATGCCAATTGGGTTCATGTTTCTGGAGCTTTTGAAAGAATTCTGCATGTGTACATTTGTCCACCTTCAGTCTAATGTTGAACTGCTATTGACCAGCACGTTATTTGGCATCTGGAAGCACAAAATACCTGCACATTCTCAAAGTCCTTCATATGTTTGATACCCACAGGAACCAAACACCTGAACAGAACTTCTGTGTGTGCGTGTGCACGTGCAAAGAGCATGGGGAATATCCATTTGACTGTCTGATTGCTATGTTGTAATTTTGAAACCTCGATTCCAATAATTAGAAAAACAAAAGCCTAACTTTCTCACACTTTTCCCTGTTGAGATAGAGATAAGCAGAGGGGGAACCATAGAGGTTGCTTTATTGCTTTCTGGTCTGCCGAAGCCTTTCTAACAACATTAGCAATGAATGAGTTTTTGTGAAATATGTTCTCTGAGTAATATTTTAAGTATTGCTAATTCATTTGGAGGTGATTCAGTGATAACAGTAGATTCTTTCAATTATATTAAACTTTTGGCAATTGCATTTCATTTAATGAAATTACCCACTTAATGGTAAGAAAAAAAGAACTGATCTTGTGGACATACTGAAACAAATCAACACAAAGGCCTTTACAAATATTTCTTGAGATATTTCCTCTTGCTACTTTCTTGTTAAATCGTTACCAAAGGTGGTCTAGTAATCAGAACTCAGTGGAAACATTTGTTTTTGTATTCATGGCAGGAATATCAGTGCAAGAGTTATGTAGATGTTAACAAGAATTAGGAAAGATGAGTGATATTTGAACTCATTGAGGTTCTCTGATTCCCACCTGAATACTCATCTTACCTTATTCTTGCACTCATGTGTGTGCATCTTTTTATCTCTTTGAATGTGAATACAGTCTTGTAAAATTGCTAATATTCCCTGTGAATAGGACACACCTGTCTGATTTATGAACTGGAATGAAATTCTCATATATTCTGAGACTCAGTGTGGTATGGTGGTGAGAGTGTTGTAGGGGGGCGGATTTTGGAGATCTAGGTTCTAGTCCATGAAGCTCACTGGGTGATGTTGGACCAGTCGTAGACTTATGTAAGCTGCCTTGGCATCCTTGCAACAGGAAAAAAGGATATAAATGCCATGTAATGATGATGATAATGTAACTATTATATTGATAGGAACATCATTGCTGTAGCCATCAGAACAAAACTGTGAGAAAGGAAATGTGGCTTGTACACAGGGATGGGGGAATAACTTAGTTTAATTTGCATTTTTCATATCAAGAAGTGAATCAGAATGCAGTTCTCTTTTGCTATTCTTTGTTCTCTGGATTTTGCATCACATTTCTAGAACCCAAAGAAATGTGTAGCAAAATGCATCAAATAAGAGGAAAACGTGCAAGGAAATGAGTATGTTAGTGAAGGAAATATACAAATAAAACATTATATAAGAGAGAATTGCTGACAAAAATGTATATTACACAAATATGCATACATAAAATGTGTAATAGGCAAATATGTGCATAAAATATGTATTAGGACAATATAACAATGTGTAGATATTTCCATAATGAGTTTAAATAAATTGTTGTGAGCAACAAACAGGCCAAACTGAAGTCTAGGGGGAAAAAAAAAAGAGAGAGAGGGACAGAGATACCAAAACTTACAAATTTACTCATCCCTACTAGTGCCCCCTTTCCCCAGTTTTCCAGATTTCACCCACAGAGAAATGATGTCCACATTCTTTGAATGTGTGTACAGACATGCATCTCTCCGGATGAGATCTAGTAGCACGGAGAGAGGTGATACAATTTAGTGGGGGTAAGTGAATGCCATGATACTGTGGTGAGTGAAAAATTAATATTTTCAGAAGGAGCCATCTATTTCCCAGAGGCAGCATAGGATGGAGGAGCCCGGATTTATTTTTACTGCTTAAGTAAGGTCTCAACTGTGTTTAATGCTATGCTAAACAGTTTGCAATCATATCTAAGCCAGAAAACACCAGTAGAACATCCGAATCAGCTTGGAGTTATTAAACTATAGACAATATTCCTATTTTCCACCTTTCTTCTGCTCCCCTTCTCTTGGAAGCTCTCTCTACAGATGTACTTAAGAAGAAATTGGCTCAGTAATGCTTTATCACCAATACTCAAACCCGACACATTCACTGCATTCAGATATCACCCTTTCAATACCTTAAACTATGGTTTGTAGGGTGGGAAATAAACCCAAGTGAAGTCAGCTTTGTTCATTTACTATTGATTTGCTGACTTTAATTAATATGTATCGGGCATTACCCAGTGTGGGACAGTCCATCAGCTCTCATGACATTGTGCTTGCGGAAAAGACTGCTCATAATGTGGGAAAGAAGCACTTGCTAGAACAACCCAGGAAACTAGCCAGAATGGCCACTTCTGGAGTGGGGTGAGTCAGTGGAGGAAACCTACAGAAGCTTTGTTTTGTCCCATTTCAGAAATGGCCATTTTCTAGCTGCATTATCCTGGGTCAGTTCTGTCACTTATTCCTGCTGGCTGAGAAACAGCAATGAATCCTGCCCAGTGTGTTCAACTGCTCTGAAGATTATATTTTGGAAAAGCAGGCTAGAGATATTTGAAATGTTTTACATGTTTCTAGCATGATCAAACCTGTAGTTCATCATTTCACAAACAATGGTCTGAATGAGGATTTATAAAGTTATATTAAAATGTAGTTTGCAGTTCAGGTTTGCAGTGTTCCCTCCAATTACAGATTGACCATTCAGACATAATGATGGGCTGTGATTTGATCAAAATGACTCATTAAACCGAATTTGTAGGGGGTGAAGAAAATGGGAGCTAGAAAAAGAATGTGCCGGAACACAGGGCTTATCTCTAATCCTCTCTGATCATGCTTTGGAAGCAGCAGTGTGATATCTGAATGGAATTGTAATCTTTCTCCTAACTAGTACATGTTCTGCTGTAATTTCCTAACTAAAATTTGATGTTTTCAAACCATCTTCTACATAAAGTGAATTGTCTCTCCCACCCTCTTTTTTATTCATTTTGAAAAAGTGTAATTGTACATCCGCTTCAAAATATGTTTTTATTATTACGTGAATGCCCATACTATCCAATATGATGTATCCTGTTGCACTCAACCACCATGTTTATATAATTTTAGGTTTTAGAGAGCTCCAGCTTAGAATTCGTCCAGGCATTAATTATTCAGTACCAGTGTATGTAGCTAATATGAGCATTGTCCTGCTACATTTTTGTTGCTCCTTTGTGAGTAATTAACTTTTTATTGTGTATATTGTGCATTTAGGTTTGCTTCTTTTTAGTCAATGGGGAGAGGGAACATATTTAAGTTTACATTTCTCCAAAGGCTCAGTAACTCATTTCAAGACTTGTGGATTCAGCAAGCATCTTGAATGTCTTGTAAATGTTAACAAAAAGGAATGTCAAACTTATATAATGATGGGCACCTCATATAGGCAGGTGTTGATATTTACCTTGGGTATCTCTAATCACGCTGGTATACTATTGTGTTGATTTGACAGAGGGTCAAGAACCAAGCAGGGAATATGTAAGGTATCTTTTCATCTTCTGAAGAAGAGATGAAGAGCAATGGGAGAGGAGAAAACTCAAGGGTGGTCTTTAGGCAGAGGAGATCTCTAATGGGATTGGTAACTCCTTTCATTGCAGATTGTTCACAGAACATTAGCAGCAATGCTGGGCTCTCTGGCTGCCCTGGCTGCCCTAGCTGTGATTGGTGATGTAAGTAGCAAAATCTTATTTTCATTTTACACACCTTCTGTATACAGATTCTTAGTGCTACAAATAGCCTTGCTGTGATTAGCAGCAGTTTCTGAACATCTATGAAAAGTTGCTCATAACTGACTTTCAGTATTTAGTGGAGGCACTAGGATTTGTACATGAGTATGCATGCACCAACAGGGAGACATGAAATATTTTAAAGATATGTGGTGGTCCAGTGTTAAATTAAAAATTAAATTCAAAAAGTATCCGAACCCGAGAGAAAAGTGACGGTTGATGAGTATTATTGAAGGGTAGCACTAGAAACTCCCTGTTCTGGGCTCAGTGCCTTCAGCCTCAGTCTTGACTGTTTCCCCACCTTTCTCCCTCTGCTTGCTGTCTGGCTTCTCCCTCCACAGCCAAGCTTTGCCGTCAATGCATGGTAGGCAAGATTGTGCCATCAGTTGCTCAGTCTTTGGTCCTCTCCCTTCCTTATCAGTTGGACTTGAATACAAGAGGAGCCTTTTCTGAATGATCATTTGGCAGTCCTTGCACTGCCAGAACAATCTAGGACCCCTCTGTCCCATTTTTCTGCTTTGTGGAGTCTCACAGTCATTTCATCAGTTCTCCCTGTGGAGTTTTTAATATTGGCTATTCAGATGAGGGACAAAAATGTTTCAATATGTTGAAAGCCGTTGATAAATATACAAATCATGCCAAGGCAAGGCTTAGTAATCTGCTAAAGGAATACTTTATCTGCTCCTTGCAGAGTCATGGAAGAGACTGCAGAGGTTTCCTTGGCAGTCTGTTGATGAGGATGGTCCTGTTCTGTGTGGACCATGATTAGCCTTTGTAATGCTGCACCATGGTGAGAAGAAATCATAGAAGGGAGTGAGGAATTCATATGGGAAGGGGAGGGATCTCATGATCCCATAGTTAAAAGACTAGGAATAGCACAGTTTCAGGTGTTTTGAGGGTACTAGGCAAGATGGTCCAATTCCTCCTGCACCATCGTTGTCAGCAGCTGGTGTTGCTCCTCATCCTCGTTCTCATTGTTACTTCCACTGGCTTGCTTGACTGGCAAAGAGTTGATGAGCAAGTAAGTGGTGGCATCCAGTCTTCCTCATTTTCATCACCTCTAGGCCAGAGGGAGAGGCAGATGAATAAGCAGGTTGCAATGATGAGAGGAGGACCAAGCCCAGGAAGTTCTTAGTGGCCCCCTGCTCGGCTCTTGCAGGTGTTCAGTCGTTCCTGCTCTTGTTCTGGCCCTGTACCTGCACGAAAGAGTCTGTGGGAACAAAGTTCCCCAAACTGTGAGGCAGCACAGTGTCTGTATACATTTTTTACTAGACATTTCCTGTAGATCGCACTTTTAAGCTCACCTGAATCCCGCCTATGTGGGTGTTCATCTGTACACACACACGGACCTTATAAATTCAACGAAGGTGTGCACATGAGCCTTCTTCCTACGTATTCCTTTGTTTCTGGCTCCCTGAAAGAACTCTGTGGAGAGAGGTTGGAAGAAACTTTTGTTTGGGTGAATGCACTTTACAGGCCCCATTTCAGTCACAAAATGGCAGGTAGGGACACTGCTCACATGCATACTCACATCTGCACCCCTACTTTTTTATGATTCTTCTCATCATATTTCTCATTTTTCCCAGTTTTAGAATTGTTCTAACTACTTAACATGACACATCTTATTTCATCATTATTTGTTTTCCGGCGCCAGGCGAAGACCTTTTTATTTAAGCAGCATTTTAAATGTTAATATTATTAAATTTTATCTGGCCAGGGCGGCTTATTTTATATTTTATATTTTATATTGTATATTTGTATTTTATCTTAATGTATATATTTTAATGATCTAACTTATTGTTGTAAGCTGCCCCGAGGCTTTGGCGAATGGAGCGGCATAATAATGTTTTAATAAATAAATAAATAAATAAATAAATAAATAAATAAATCTTGCTGAAGCAGCTTAAATCCACCTTTTTCACCTCAGACTCTAAGTTCTTTAACAGTTCTTTAATTGTTCCTCTATGGATGTCTTCTGTAATATCCACAGGAAGACACTGTAGGATATTTTCTTGTCAGCAGAAAACCAAGTAAAGCACTTCGTAGTCCATTTATTTTTATAAAGTGGCAAATGATAATACTCATATATTACTTAATGCTGGTACCTTGTAAATGAACTCTTCAAATTGTTAGCGTTTTCCCAGGCTAATAGAGAATTTTCCGCTTTGGGTTCCTTGCAAAAAGTCTAATTAATTTTCTTCAAAGTACTTTTTAGCAGTACTCCTAACATCTCCTAACATTTGTTTTTTTTTTTAAAGAAATAAATGGAGTTTGCATTTCTAAAGCTAATGACTAGGTAGGAGATCCATGGGATTAAATGATAATTGCACTCTTTACTTGCAGAAGCCGAGCCTGGTCAAAGTAGTAGCATGGATAGATTATGAAACTCTGGCACTTTTGTTTGGAATGGTAATTAAAATCTTCTCTGTATATCTTGTACCCTAAACAGTCTGCAGTTTTAAAAACATAAAAATGGAATTCTTGTGAAAAGTTACAATGTACTGCTTTGGGGAACTAAAATTATATTGATTCCCTGTGAAGCTATTCCAATTTGGAAATTTAGAAAGCCAGGCTATCTACAAGTTGACAGGGATCTTGATTGAATCTGGGCAAATTCAAGGGTGTCCCATTGTAGACTAATTTTATCAGAAATATGCAATCTTCAGGACCTGGTCCATTGAACTTGGGACTAGGAGCAGGAGATGAACAAACCTACAAGTTTGCTAGAAAGATTATTTTATATTGCTGCCATTTTGGTCTAAAATTCATGGCCCTGGCCTGTTGGTGCTTCCAGATGGGGTTTTGATTATGTAATCACCCTGCCTCACCTGCAGTATTTTTATAGGGATTCCAGATATTTAAAACCATTCCTTGCTTACCTACTATTTGGCCATTTTTTTTCTTACCAGGAGAAAAACATCAGTTATAGAGGGAAAAGCCGAATGGCTGCACAATGCCTTCTGATTGATAGTGCTAGCAGTTTTCCATCTGGTAGTCTCTTGTTTTGCTACTGTGGTGTATTAGTGCAGATCCAAAGCAGAAATTCAAAGCTTGGGCTGCCTGCCTGCTGACTATAATGGGGAAATCAACAAATTGGGTGTAGTTTGCAGCACAGTAGTTTCTTCTGACGGCACGCAGACTGCCAATTTCAGACAAATACCTGAAGGTGGGTTGATTGCAACATCTCTTCTGCCTCTACATTTGTCCCCAAAGCACTGTGATTGGAAGTGAACACTGGAGAGCAGCCCTGGTATAGTCATTCCTGGACTGGAAGCTAGAGGTAGGGATGAAAGAACCTGGGCTTGAGTTTGCTGAAATTCTACAAACTTCACTTTGAAACTTGGTTTGGCTCACTCCTACTTTCATTTGCAACATGGTTTTTCATTCTTTTGCACATCTAACAAGGGAAAAGTGCACATTTGTGCACATTTTGCAAAAATGTACTTTTCCCCATTCACAGAAGTATGAACATGCTTAAATTCTACATGTCAAAATACAAATTAAAATGCATTTCTCAATTGTGATTGCGAGTTCAAGGATGTATAATTTTTAAATGTGCTCCCCATTGGAGTCATGAAGGGGCAAGTTGAGATGATTTGTGAACTGAATGGAAATTCTAATTCGCTCCTAACTGTGAGTCACAAAACTATCCCCTTCTCCCATTTTCCTTTTCCAGAGAGCTTGCCAGTGGGATGCTTAAAACTCTATCTATTTTGGGCTCAAACTAGCTATGCTTCAAAGCAGATTTGAAGCTTTGGAAACAGTCTGCTTCACTTTGGACCACTTGAGACAAGAGACATGTTGCTTTGCAGGCAGTCCAACTATCTCCAAAACTGGCTGAAATTTTGAACGTTGATCCTTCAAAAGATTGGGTGGGGGAAGGGTGATGGTGCATTCTTATTCAAAATAATTTCACTCATTGCAAGAGTTATTTTTGAAACTTCTCTTCTATAGATGCTTTTAGTTGCCATCTTCTCCGAAACTGGATTTTTTGATTATTGTGCAGTAAAGGTAAATCTGTTTTTATTTATTTATTTCTTAATGGCAGCAAATAAAAGAACATTTAAGACTTTTTCAGGTTAATTGCTTGCTTCAGCCTAGTTATACTTTGTATCTTATAAGTGATAGGTAAAGACTATGGGTATCTTCCTATGCCAGATGCCGGCTGAACTTCAGGAAGAACTTCCTGACTGTTCAAGCCGCATGCCAGTGGAACCAATTACCTAGGAAGGTTGTGGGCTCTCTCACACTAGAGGCATTCAAGGTGCACCTGGTTAAGCCATCAGGGATGGTTGGTTTAGCCTGGAGTCCTGCACTGAGCAGGGGGTTGGACCCGATGGTCCTCTGGCCTCTTCCAACAGCTGTTCTATGATTCTTGAGGTTAAGATTCTTCTCCACCCTACTGAAATTGCTAGTACTTAGGAGGACTCAGAGCTAAATGACACACCACATGAAATGTGTAGCATGTTGCGGATCCTAACTTTAATGTAATCATGGGTGTGGTCCAAAAGAAGAAGCTAGGATCACTTAAACTGGGGGTGCAGAAACTTTTTGCCCCTAAGAGCCAAATCACATTTTCTTGTGGGGGGGGGGTCCAGAAAACACTATAATGCATTGGAATACACATGCATGGGTTGGGGAAGACACATATATGGTGGTAGGGAGGTTCCCAATATGAGAAGGGAGAGGTGAGACACACACACACACACACACACACACGACAGGCTGGAGGACTGATGGGCCACCAGAAATGGATTGCTAGATCACAATTTTTGCACCCCTGACCTATATATTACACAAGTAATGTATATAATATAGTCTTTGAGGTCTCCTTCCCACATGACTTGGTGGCCACAGTGAATGTCTACAACTATCTGTACAGTGGCTTGTAGCCAGTCTCAGTTTCCTGCTTCACACCTCTCTGTCAGATACATATTAGCAACATTTTATGTATGCTAATAAAATGCAATGTTAGGCATGGCCTGCTTTACTCACACTGCACTTTAGGGAAATCTGTCTCAGTCAGTATAGTCATCATTTTCAAATAGGCACATGGGATTCATTTTGCTCTATCATGTCATGTTCATTTGCCAGAACCCCAAAACATGTGAGCAGACAAAATACCGCAAGGTGAACTAGTTTAGTTGAAAATTGAAATATACTTTTTTAAATCTTCTCTTTACAACCAAACTAAGTGAGGCTCATGCACATCATAATATACCATTATTCAGTGTTAAATCTGAATCTAGCTGCTGTGACTCACTCTTAGCTGTATTTACACCTAAATTCTGAGTCCCCTTTACCTAAGGGATCTTATACTGCAAATAACTGGAAAAGCCTGTAAGAGCAACGGTAAGAACAATGAAAGGTGGTACTTGATCTCTGGGCAATGTTGCAGGCCCCCCTCTCAGAAAAACTACAGAGGGAAAGACATGAAAAGTTGTTGCTATAAGGTCCCTACATCTGTTCTGAATGGAATAAAACTCCCTTCTGAGCTTCCTGGCACACCTGTCGCCAAGCTGTAGGCCCAGGAGGGACAGCCTGCAAGATAAGGCTGACTCCGGTCTTCAGAAATGCAAGGTTTTCCCCAGCCCCCAGCTCAGGAAACCAACAGATGCATCTTGCCCAAGCAATAATTCTCCATAAATTAGCAGAACACTGAATATGCCTCTTGATTTGAAGTGGTGCCCCACATTAAATTGTTCACCAAGTGCTGCTGCGTTGTTAATCATTGCATTCATCTTCTTTACCAATTGCATTACCTTTTCTCTGTGTGTCTATTCATTAGGCTTACAGACTCTCCCGAGGCAGAGTGTGGGCCATGATTATCATTCTTTGCCTTATTGCTGCAATCCTGTCAGCCTTTTTGGATAATGTTACGACCATGCTCCTCTTTACTCCAGTGACCATAAGGTACATTTCATTTTTCCGTAACATGTTTTATTTATATTTATTGTGTTACATTTAGATACTGTACTTCCCTCTGGACAGCTCAAAGTTGATCTCACAAAAATCATCAGCAGCACCACAATTTATTTCATTTCTGTACCACCCAAATAGTCAAAGCTCTCTGTGCAGTTACTGACAATTCATAATTTACTGATAACTCTGTGCAGTTACTGACAATTCACAGAATGCAATAAAATACAGAATAAAATAAAATACTGCAAAATGAAAATGAAGTTAAAAACTGTATTTCAATACAAAATACAGAATTTAAACCAATTTATACAGCAAAAGCAGTTTGATATGGCTAGACCTGTTACAAGAAAAGGCAACTGACAGAAGCTGCCTATATGCTGTTAAAAACCATTGAATGCCTTGGCATAGAGGGCAGTCTTACCCTAACACAGAAAGACAAACAGAACGTGTGCCAGACAGGTCTAAGTGGGGAGATCATTTCATAATCGGGGGGCTACCACTGAGCAGACTCAATGCCTTGTTGCCACCTTCTGAGCATACCTTGGAGGAGGCACTAGGAGGAAGATAATGAGCAGCAAACGGACACAAACGTGGAAATAATAAAAATGCAATAAAATGCAAACAGAACATCCACTGTGGAATGTTCCTGTCCAGTGGGCCAGTCTGCCAACCATACATTCCTCCACCATATTCCATACGATTCCTCTTCCCACCCAGTTTTTGCATTTCCTTCCCAACAGTTGGTCTTTACAGTGGTTTCACACCTGAGTATTTTCTCCTTCTGTAAAGTTTGGGGTTCCTTGCAAGGTTACCGATATCTCCTTCTTGCAGTACCGTTATTGTTACATGGAGAGCCATACTTATTTGTGGGCTTCAGAAAAGTAGGGAATGATAACAGATTCAGGGTAAAATATGGCACAATGATGGAAATGCCAGTGATGACAAGCTCCATTTGTAGCAGGAACATCGCACTGAGGGACAGGTGCCTTAGCTTGAATTAGATGAAAACCATCTTCCATTAGAGCTGTCATTTGCCTTGTTAACAAATCATCCTGGGGGGGTGATTTTCATCTGAGAAAGTGCTGGAAGAACTGGTTACATGCGTCTGCCTTGGTTTGGCTCCGCTGAGGTTTCTATTTGCTAAAAGATAGAACTGATTCTTGATTGGGAGATCTCCAATATTTCCTTCTATTTTGCTTTCAGTGGCAATTGAAAATTTAATCCAATGTATCAGCCATTAGTACAATTCAGAAAATACCTTCTAAAGATTAATATTACTGTTTGCTTCCATCCTTTTGGCAAAGAATGTTCAGTGCAAAGCAGGGATATAATGACTCTACAGAAGATTGGTGTATGAAAACATTGTTTAATAACTTGTCTCCTTATGCATTTCACTTTGGGTTTGAAGTATGTTCACCCAGAAGTGGATCAATGGCTATCCGTTCTCCTTAATTATACTGTCAGCCAAGAGCTTCATTGTCATGTAGCAATTTTCAGTTTATTTGGCTTGATCAGAACTGTATTTTGCACATTTCGCTTCCTAAACTATACTTTGTGGCTCAATACTTTTAAAAAGCCTGTAGATATTTGGATAGCAATTATAGTAGAAACTGATGAAAGGTCCTGCTGAAGCAGTCTTCTCGAATAGCGATCATCATTCCCTACAACATGAAAGGCTGCTACTTTTGGATGAAATGAGTACACTTATCCGTCTGTATCCAAGTTAATGAAATTGTTACTGTTGCATGTATTTTGAAATGCATCTTCACAGAGCACAAATAGCAGCAACTTTTAAAGTATAAATACTAATAGAGAAGTTGAGTGACCTGTAAATCAGTTAATTATATTTTCAGTGACTTCCTATTTCTGGAACATTATGAGTTTTGCTAGTCTTAGATGATGATGATGATGATGATGATGATGATGATGATGATTTGTTGTTGCTGTTGTACTTTATCATACTGACTTGTTTGTCTTGAGCTGGCTTCATCCTTGGGCTTAAAAAATCCCCCACTGCATCTTGTTTCAGAGAGATCTTAGAAAAGAAAACTGTATCTGTTGTAGGTGGCTCAATGATCTATCAATCACTTTATTCTCCTCTTTTCTGCCTTTTATTTTAAAGTTGCAAATGTAGTTCCTGACTCTATAGGCCAGGGGAGGCATTTGTTCCTATGGCAGCTCCTTCTGCCTATGGGGAATGAGAACTGGAATGGGAAAGGGAGTTGGAACAGGAATGGGACCTGATTTTTCTGAACTTTTTTTCTGAGAATGCTCTGAAAAGACCAGGCCCATTCAAGACCCAAGGAGATGGGCTTAGGTGTCAGTACTGAACCTACCAGGAGATTATGGTGGCCACTCATGGACTCTCAATAAAGAAGATGTGCATCACCAACAAAGAGGTCAAAAAAGGGTGCCAGTTGGTCTATGCTAATATATATGATGATACAGATTTAGAAATAAAGATTATAATTTAAATAGAATCCAGTTCATCACATCAGAGCGTGAACGACAGCGGCATGGTGAATGGTGGGTCTGGCTGAGTTGGCTGTCTATGTGCAGTTGACAGGTAACTTCAAAGCCAACCTCTCCCTTGTGGTGGTTCTTTACTTTTAAATCCAACTTGGACTGGACAATCCTTCTATAGCAGACTGCTTTAAAATTCAGGACAGTCTTTGGTAACTACTCAGACAGAGAATTGTCCTTTATAAAGGAGAACATACAGCTATAGCAGCCTTAAACTGCAGCTCTCTGTAACTGAGAAGTTTGTCTATGATGGCTTTTGCAAATGTATTTTGTTGACATCACCCACATTTTGTCTCATATATTTTATTTCTCTGGAAGGCTGCATAGGGCAGCTTGGACTAAAAGGATCCCAATGATAATTTGTAAGCTATTCACACCCAATGTACTGTGCATGAATCTGTGCATCTTCTAACATAACTGAATTAATAACAGTTGCCTTATGGATATGTAAAACATAGGAACTCCAGATATACATAGATCTCATCCTAATACCCCACCTGCCAGCCTGATCAAGGTTTTAAAACCTCCCTCCCTCTTCAGGTACCATATTTAACGGAGTGCCTTTAAGCATGTAAAGTGAGCCATGAGAAATAATCTGTTGATCTCTACATATGGAGCATGGACACGAGTTCAAAGGAAGGTCAGCCACAGGGCCTCTCATTTAGCGATTAAGCCAGCCTACATAATGAGAGCCCTTGATTTAATGAATGTTTTTTGAGAGAATCCATATGTACCCATTGTCAAAGAACAACTAAGCAAGTGAAAGAAAGCTTTTCAAGTTCCTGGAAACACATTCTTCTAGATGCATTTCTGTATTAAAATCCATTCATCTTCTCGAAACCCAAGCAACTCCTGCCCTTGTTATCAAAATAGCTATTTCATCTATGTGAACAAAGATAACGGCTTTATCCATCCAGTGGTATTTGGATACTAGCAGAATGAATACCATTTCCCTGTAGCTCTTGTGGCCACCCAAACTAATCTAGATGGTTGAGGGATCTTCCAGAGCATATTTCTGGGCTACAGAGGAAGGAGAAGTCCTATTCCAGAAACAGAAGTCTACTTGTGTGTAGACCAAGGTTTAGATTTGAACAAGGTCCACCAGAACTTAGAGATAGGACTGAAATTTTTAGGGACTTTAGACAACAGCTCCTATCACCCACAATGGATCATTCTGACCAGGGATGATGAGAATTGTATCCAACATACCTATACGGTGCCAAGCTGAAAAAGGCTGTTCTAAAAAACCATCCTGCCTGTTGGTTTGTATTATTTATTTATTTAAAACATTTCTATGCCGCCCCCATCGCAACAAAGCCTCGGGGCGGCTCACAACAAAAACAAAAACATACAAAATCATACAAAAATTATACACTAAAAATATTAAAACCCGGTGCATCTCGGCTTAAAATTTTTTAAAAATCCTACATAATAAATTAACACTTAAAATAAGTTTTAAATAAAAAGATCTTAGCCTGGTGCTGAAAAACAAATAATGATGGCATCAGGCAGACCTCTCTGGGGAGCGCATTCCATAGGTGGGGCTGAAGACTGGTTTATTCACTTCTTTTACCTCTTTGATGAGGTTAAGCTCCATCTTCCAGGCCCTAATGGTAACGCTTCCCTTGGTGAAATGTGTATTGATCATTTGCTTGATGAGTCTATTTACCTGATAATAATTTAGAGGTGCTGACATTTTCCAGACACTTTGGCATGCCTTAAAAAATCCATTGTTGGTTAAATATGCAGAATTTAATTTTTTTAAAGTCTGGATTTGTATCCTGGTGCATTTCCCTTCCTGTCTTGCCCTGTTGTGTTAGTTGTTCACTTTATTTTGCTGCTGCCTTTAGGCTTCCTCAATCCAATTTTAAAATGGTGTTGTAAGCTGCTATTACCATGGTGATGAAGCTTAGTAACAAATTCTCCTGATTCCTTAACAATAGGGCTTTAGTTTTTTTTACCAGGGATGCATGTAATATGATATTATTTTCTTGTCACATTTACTGGTAAACTCAGTATTTTTTGGAAAAAGATAGTCCATGGCTTGTATTTTAAACTGTTATTGTTAGACTAGCTCATTTTCACTTACATTTTTGCTTCTGCATATGAATAATGGTAAATCTGATCTAAGCATGGATCCATAAGTTTCCTAGAGCATCACTTAACAGTTTACTGATCCCTTCATTATCATTGATTTTATAGACCCTGGAGGGCAAAATCACTTGCAAAATATGCATTATGTGCTCTATTAAATGGTCTATGATTTCTTAAAGAAAATAATATCATTTTATGAATAATTATTATCACTTCATTGAGATGTTCTACAATGCATTTACATGTAGATATTAATTAACATTAGAGCTCTACTGTGACATAGTGGTTAAGAGCGAGGACCTGGGACTGAGGCAATCTGGATTCTATTGCCACTCCGCCATGGAGCCAACTGGGTGACTTTGGGCCAGTCACAGATTCTCAGCCCAACCAACCAGTTGTTGTTATGGGGATAAGTTTGGGAGCAGGAGGAGGAAAGAGTTCTTTCCTCCTGTAAGGCAAAATGCAGGATATAAATCTAATAAATAAAAAAATAAGAATATACCAGTTTTCATTTGAATAAATCTTGAGGTAGTTTTCAGTTTCAGTTCAAATTATTCTTGAAGTAATGTAACAAACAGCAAGATATTGTTGGACTTCAACCTCTGCCAGCACCAGATGGATTTCAAAAACATATGAACTGCATCAAGTTGCCCATCCCCCCCGCTTCTCCTCCTCATCATCATGACTGGACGTTATGTTCACATGACTCCAGTTCTCTGTCAGCTTCACTGGCTCCCCATTGAAGTCCGGGCCCAATTCAAGGTGTTGGTAATGACCTATAAAGCCCTAAACGGCTTGGGTCCTGGTTACCTGAAGGAGCACTTACATCCATATATGCCCAGTCGCCCCCTGAGATCGGCGGGAGAGGCCCTTCTCCGGGAGCCCTCCGGGAGAGAAATTAGGAGGGTGGCTACTCGGAGGAGGGCTTTCTCAGCAGTGGCGCCTAAGTTATGGAATGCGCTCCCCAGAGAGGTCCGCCTGGCACCGTCGTTATTTGTTTTTCGGCGCCAGGCAAAGACCTTTTTATTTAAGCAACATTTTAAATGTTAATACTACTGAATTTTATCTGGCCAGGGCGGCTTATTTTATATTGTGTGTTTTAAATTATTATGTCTATTTTATATGTATATTTTAACTTATGTGGTTTCATTTATTGTTGTAAGCTGCCCCGAGGCTTCGGCGAATGGGGCGGCATAAAATGTTTTAAAAGTAATAATAATAATAATGTCGTCATCAATAGTAGGAGCTGTTACACACACTAGCAGCTATAGCTACCTTATTATTCTCATATATGAATATTTTAGGACGAGAGGGATTGAGAGTGCATGACAATTAAAATTAGTGAGGAAATGATGCGTCTATAGATGTCTAGTGATTTAATTGCTGAGACTGACACTTGAAATAAGGAGTATTGTAGAGCACATCCTTGGCATACAGAAGGTCCAGGTTAGAATTTCAGCGAAATTCTCTAGTTTGGCCCCAAAAGATTTTGTCCTCTCCTAGCATCAACTCAATCTACGGTGAGTGAATCCAATATACAGCTTCTATTAAAAAAAACAAAAAACTAATAGCAATTTGTTCCAATTGGATAGTTTTTTTTGGAGAGGGAAGATAGGGTATATTTTGAAATTTGCACAACTGTCAATTTCCCTGCCCCCGTTTGTGGTGGAAGTCCCCAGATGGTGGATGAAATTGACAAGTTCTTTAACAAGTAGAATATGGCTCCATCAGGCTAAATAAGGTAGTGTGCAGAGAAGATATTATGTTATGTTATTCGCGAAGTCATGCCTAACTCATTGCAACCCCATGGACAACATTCCTCCAGACTCTTCTATCCTCCACCATCCCCCGGAGTCTCCCTAAGCTCACACCGACTGCTTCCCCAGATGTCAATGTCTTTACAGCATCGGACTCTCCTTTCACCACCAGATACATCAGCAACTGAGTGTCCTTTCGGCTTTGACCCAGTCGCTTCATTCTTTCTGGAGCTACCAGTACTAGCCCTCTGCTCTTCCCAATAGCACATTGGACACCTTCCAAACTGAGGGGCTCATCTTCCAGCGTCATATCACTTTGCCCTTTGGTACTGTCCATGGGGTTTTCATGGCAAGGATACTGGAGTGGGTTGCCATTTCCTTCTCCAGTGGGATCACCTTTTGTCAGAGCTCTCTGCTATGACCTAACCACCTTGGGTGCCCCTGCACGGCATAGCTCATAGCTTCATTGCACTACACAAGCCCCTTTGCCACAGCAAGGCAGTGATCCATGAAGGGGTAGAGAAGATGAAACTGACACATATTTACAAGATGGTACTATGCCTTTGCAGGGCTACATAGCAAGCAGGTGGGCTTGCAAGGGTGTGTATTTGCAGGCATGTGCACTGCACAAGATCACCAATACAAATTATTAAAAATTGCAACTCCATTTTCATGAATTTCAAGACATCCCATTAAAAAATATCATTTTTATCCAAATTACCATTTGTACAAATAACAGAATGACCCAAAATGTACAAACCTTTCTGGGATCAAAAAGGAAAAAAAAATGCTACTAGCTGCTACCACTTACCTGGGTAGAAACATTGCTGATTCTTATTGGGCTTAAATAGAATGGAATTCCCAGGTTAGTCCTAGTCAATTCCCAGGCATCACCAGTTTAAAACAATGACATGGTGATTGTAAAGATATGTAGAGGAGATCTGGAGGTTAACTGCCACTCTGGAAGGGTTCTTGGACAAATATTCTAGACCTTTTGCTTTAATCAAGGGAATGTTTGCATACTAGTGATCCTAACCTTTGAAATATGTTAGTTGAGAGCTGGGGAGAAACAAAAAAATAAGGGCAGGGAGAGGCAAGATGACTAGTTTAGAGTCAGAGTCAGAGACAGACCCAGACACAAGAAATGCCCAGGCAGATAGAAGGAAAAGAAGTGAAAGTTTAAGCAGGTATATGCCTTTTGTAAATTCCATAAAAGACCCACTCAAAATAAATTTAGGACTAATTTCCTGTTAGCCTTGAAAGATCAGGTCTGTGCACCAAAGCTGTAATCTATTCTTAAATGGGACTATTTTGTAGATGTCTCCTTTATGATAAAAGATTTAAATTGAATAGGATGTGTGCATGTGTACATGAGCATGAGGCAGAGTGTTTACTTTGTTCAATTACAAACACTTTGTCTGCTTGTTGTACAGTTTGAACTTTAACTTCCCCTGCCAATGTTTTCAGAAACGATCAACTGGTGAAGCCAATGTGGTCTAGGAGCAGTGAGTTGCACTGAGACTCAGATCTAAGCTCGCCATGAAGTGTGCTGGGTGACTTTAGGCCAGCCACTGCCTCACAGGAAGAGGAAGGTCATCTAAGCCACCTTAGGTTTCTGGGAAGAGAAAAGAAGGAAGGTATAAATGTATCAATACACATATAAGCACCTAACTTAATTTCCTCTCTGCAGGTTATGTGAGGTGCTTAATCTCGATCCCAGGCATGTCCTGATTGCTGAAGTAATCTTCACAAACATTGGAGGAGCTTCTACAGCTATTGGGGATCCACCAAATGTGATTATTGTTTCAAACCAGGAGCTCAAGGAGGTGGTAGGTATTGCTTTCTGTTACATTAATGAAAGAGAAGATGTTGCTATATTCACTAATGCTCATCTATTCTTCCAACTGGGTGGCAGCATGAAGGATGATATACCTGTTCTGGCTTTGTTACATAGAACCAGGTGTTACTGTTTTGAACTGATTCTGTACAGAATAATGGCAATTTGAAGAGGGTAGGAAAAGGTGCCGAAAGGGCAATGGAAATGACCAAGGGACTGGAGTAACTCCCTACAGGAACAGGTTGCAAAGGTTTCAAGGGTAGGACTATTTAATTTAGAAAAAAGGTAAATAAGGGGAAGCTTGATAGAAGTGTACAAAATATGTATGGTGTGAACGTACTGGATAGGGAAAGGCTTTCCTCCACCTCTCATAAGACCAGAACCTGTTTATCTAATAAAGCTGAATGTCCAGATGGATAAAAAGAAGTACTTCTTCCAGCAGCACATAGTTAAACTATGCTGGAAGTTAAACTATACTAAACTATGCTGCTGGAAGGTATACTGATGGCCGCACATGTTGTTGGTTTAAAAAGAGGATTAGTCAGAATTATGGAGGAAATGGCTGAGGCCCTCAGTGGCTACCAGTCATGACAGCTCTGTGCTACCTTCAGTGTCAAAAGCCATATGCCTGTGTACTCCCGTTGCTGGGGAACTTAAGCGGGCAGCATTGGACTCAAGTCCTCTTTGCTGGTTTCCCACAGACATTTGGTTGGCCACTGTGAACAGAATGCTGCACCAGGTGGGTCATTGCTCTGGCCCTGCATGGCTCCTATACATCAGAATATATGCAGTCACAATTAAGCTTGCCTCTCATCTTTGGTGTTGTTATCCTATTTATTATAAGCAACTCTGTGCAGTCTAGGGGTGAAGTCTTCCCCAGTGCACCATGGGTGACATTCCCATGACTCTAAAAATCAGGATGTCGGTGGGGGAGCTAGTTTTGTACATTAAGCATTTATTTACTACAGAAGCTTACTTTATCCTGAAAATGAGCTAAGTGTTGGGGTCAGTTCTGGAACAGGGGGCTGGTGTCTGTGGCTGGAGCACCAGGCCAAAGATGAGGGTGAGCAACGGAGATCTTGGTGTGATGCAGCAGGCCTAGAGGCAAAGGCCAAGTCAGGAGTACGTCAGGGTCAGATGCGAAGTCATGGCAGAGGCGGTAGCAAAGGCAAGGACCAGAGGCAAGGCGAGGTAAGATACTTACTGGCAAGGTGAAGCAGGGGCAGGAGCAAGGCGAAGTCAAGACCCCAGGTACCTGCCAAGGTAGGGTTGGGCAGAAGGCAAGGGCAGGCACAGTCAAGGACAACCAAGTCTAGGCTTGGGACTGGGAATACCATTTAGCCAGCCAAAGTTGTCGTGGCAAAGCTGAGGAGTGCAAGGAAGACTTTTATAGGGCTTTCCAAAGCTCGCCGGTGTGCTCCATGATCACACGGGCTTGCAAATACCTGCAGGTCTCATCCTGCTCTTGCAGGCACTTGCGCAGGGAACCAGGCTGCCTTTTGCAACTCCCCAGGGAGTTGTGTCCCAGCTTCAGGATTCGATGAATGTTGTCTGTTCCAAGCTGTTGTTGTTAGAACGGATAAGGAATCTGTTTTGTGGGGGAGTGGGATTCCCTGGGATCAGCTCCCCAGATTTTGGTCCACTTCAACGTGGCTGTGAGTCCAAGTTCCAGGCCAGTGGACTCAGAATTGGGCCCCTGTGTGAGCCCTGCACAGGCAGCATCTGCCTTCCATATCATGTGCATCAGCCTTTGTGCTGGATGGGATGCAGAAGAAGGTTGCAATCTTCATTCTGTGAGTGCTTGCAGACTTCTTGGCTTGGCTCATTTTCTAAGGCAGGGCTGAGCATGAGAGGAGGTCTGGGAATGCTAGAGGGATGGATTATGTAATGGTTTTGCATGAACTTTTGCAGGCTTATTGCTACTTTTCAAAAAAGAACAGAATTAGGAGTGGCTGGGGCTGTATGTGGGACTCAGGCAATGTATTGTCCCTGCCCCTTGCTGTAAAAGGATGTAATTGTATGCATGTTTACCTGTGAAATGCACTTTCTTTTGAGTAAACCTGCATAGTATTGCACTGCACATGGTGTGCATTATGGGATTGGGTACAGCGGCTTTCTGGGTTTGCTTGTTTGTGATTTTGACATCTAGTCAAGTAGGAGTTTTAGTTTAATTCACAAATTTGCCACCTTAATTTGCCCTAAGCTTTGCATGTACTATTGACATGGCAACTATTTTGCAATATAACTTTCCCATAAACATCAGGCAGCCTATACTGGGTTCACATACACCAAGTGTGGGTGTTGTGTATCATCAGCATTATAAGTAGCCATTACTTGCATTCTCATAGACAGGAACCTTTTCTTTATTGCCACATCCTGAACCCAGTGGTTGCTGAGGGGAACATTTGTTGCTGTTTTGGGATTTCTCTTTTTTGTTTCCCATAGTTGAGACTTGCATAATATATGGAATGTTAATGTTTTTCCTATTTGCTTGAGCATATGCCTTTTCTTAACATTTGAAACATGCCCTGCAACTCACCAAGAATTGTGATGGTATGAGCAGCTTCTCAAAAAGTGTCACCATGGCATGGGTAGTTTTGCTGGCCACTGTGGCTTGTGGCAGCGTTCAGCAGAGCTCCCAATGAGTTTGCGTAGGGTCATCAATGGCTTCTAGTCCTAATGGCTATATGCTCCCTCCAACCTCGGAAGCAGTATGCCTAGGTGCAGCGCTTGTTGGGGAGCATGGGTGGGAGGGTTCTCCAGTGCTCAAGCCCTGCCTCTGGGTTTCCCATGGACATCTGGCTAGGCAGTGATGATCAGAATGCCAGCTAGGTGGACCTTGGTCTGGTCCAGCACAACTCTTTTTATGTTCTTGTGCCTGGTGCTGGAAGAGTATATTGCCTCCTTTTATTTCCTGGGCAAAATTCAAAGCACTGTCCACGGAGAGCTTTGATCCAGTCTCCAGTCTCCTTTCAAATGAACAGTTCAGACACTTGTTTTTGGAGAGGACTTTTCTTGGGTCACACCTGGCGACGGTGACACACGCGCTGGTGACTTCCCGCCTTGACTTCTGTAACACGCTTTACGTGGGGCTTCGCTTGAAGACGGTCCGGATACTTCAGTTGGTTCAAAATAGAGCTGCCAGGTTGCTGACGGGGACGGGGCATTATGTTCACATGACTCCAGTCCTCCGACAGCTTCACTGGCTTCCCATTGAAGTCCGGGCCCAATTCATGGTGTTGGTGATGAACTATAAAGCCCTAAACAGCTTGGGACCTGGTTACCTGAAGGAGCGCTTACATCCATATATGCCCGACCGCCCCTTGAGATCTGCGGGAGTGGCCCTTCTCTGGGAACCCTCCGTGAAAGAAATTAGGAGGGTAGGTACTTGGAGGAGGGCTTTCTCTGCGGTGGCGCCCAATCTATGGAATGTGCTCCCCAGTGAGGTCCGCCTGGTGCCGTCATTATTTGTTTTTCGGCGCCAGGTGAAGACCTTTTTATTTAAACGTCATTTTAATTGTTAACAATATTTACTTATTTATCTGGCCAGGGCGACTTCTTTTCTTTTCTTTTCTTTTCTT
>NW_025335268.1:84757663-84798299 GCF_004798865.1 Varanus komodoensis
TTCTTTTCTTTTCTTTTCTTTTCTTTTCTTTTCTTTTCTTTTCTTTTCTTTTCTTTTCTTTTCTTTTCTTTTATATCGTTTATATATATATATATATATATATATATATATATATATTATATTATATTATTATTTTTAATTTTATATTGTTATTTTTGTATTGTATTGTATTTTATTGTATTGTAAGCTGCCCCGAGGCTTTGGCAAGGGGCGGCATAGAAATGTTATAATAATAATAATAATAATAATAATAATAATAATAATAATAATAATATCCTGCTGGTAGGTTGCCGTGCCTGAAAGTCTGGCTTTAAAACAGCAAAATGATACACTGAGAATAATGCTGCTGATGCCTGTTCCTGGGCAGCTGTTTGGCTAATGTGTGAACAGAATGGAGAGCTGGATGCACCCAGGGTCTCATCCAGGATGGCTCTTTTGACATTGTTATGGGATTTGCTTAGTAGCACATATGTTGTTGTTGTTGTTAATTGTGAAGTCATGTCTGACCCATCGCGACCCCATGGACAACATTCCTCCAGGCCTTCCTGTCCTCCACCATCCCCCGGAGTCCACTTAAGCTCACGCCGACTGCTTCAGTGACTCCATCCAGCCACCTCATTCTCTGCTGTCCCCTCCTTCTTTTGCCATCAATTGTTCCCAGCATTAGGATCTTCTCCAGAGTCCTTCCTTCTCATTAGGTGGCCAAAGTATTTGAGTTTCATCTTCAGGATCTGGCCTTCTAAAGAGCAGTCACAGTTGATCTCCTCTAGGACTGACTGGTTTGATCGCCTTGCAGTCCAAGGGACTCGCAGGAGTCTCCTCCAGCACCACAATTCAAAGACTTCAATAGTACGTATAGCTAGTAATAAATAGAACTCATGCTGCATTAAATTATCTCATTAATCTATCCTGAACTGTATTTGTGCATTAAGGCTGCCTGTATTTCTCATATGCATCCTTAATGTCCGCAAGACATAGATATGTTTTCAAACAATGTTTCAGAGATTCTTTTTTTAAAAAAATGTAATCAGACAGGTGAGATATAGTCTTCAAGCCTATTTATCTGTACATTATCAGTGGAAATCTGAAAGCAGTCTACTGCCTAAAATTAACATTAAATAATACAAAAGTTGTATTTTGTATATTAGGCATCAATTTCCTGTCTTCAAGGTATCACTTTCCTGCTTTATCAGTCTATCTCATGCTAGGTTGAAAATCAGTGTTCAAAGACAAAATACATTTAGACTCGCCACAACTTATTCATTAAAACGTGGTGAGAATGATGGCCTTTGAAGAATTGCACACATGAATTAAAATTGAAAATGTTTTTCTGCACTGATTAATAGGCCCTCTTCTCCGGCCCACAAAATATTGAAAATTGTAGACATCCATTTTCATAAGAGAAGAGGTACCTTTTAATCCCATTTTTTGTTCGTAGTTTAGATTGGACATAATAATGAAAAATAAGACTTTCAGTCTTATCTAAGGTTGAAAGATGTTTTAAGATTCAGGAGGTAAGGACTGCTATGCTACAGATGTACTGCAATTTCAGGACAATCTAGGATGACCTGATGTGGCAATATTTCATTTATATACAGTGCAATATTATACAAATTTACTCAAAAGGCAGCTCCACTGAGTTTAGTGGCCTTAATTTTGGCAAGTGGGTATAAACTGCACCCTTATACCTTTATTTCTTTAAGGCATTTAAATTCCACATTTAATGATATTGATCCTGGGGTGGTTTAACATGCAAAGTAAAACAAAAGCAAAATAAGATCTGCAATTAAATGATTCAAACCTATCAACACAATCCACCATTAAATAAATATTAAATCAGGAGCATGAAAACTTCATTGACAGAATAGAAAATGGATACTGTTAAAATTGCTGGAAAGAATATTGATACTTAATTCAACACAAAATTTGAGAATGCCAAAGTATAATCCCATTTTCATCTGTGCATTGGTTTGTGAAGTGCAAATTAGGAAAATCTGTATTAAAGTGTGGGCCAAGCACATTTCTCTCCCATTCCTACTAGGAACACACAACCTGCACAACAGCTCTTTAATTAATTAATTAATTGTGTGTAATTTGCATCTTTGGAGAAACTGCAATTCCGAATCTTAGTGGAATTTAAAATGGCAGAATAGGTAGCATCCAAATACGTCTCAGGACTAGTGCTGATGTGATCCTGCACTTTTGTAAACCAACCCAGTGGAGATTCTCCACTTTCGCTGACCGTTGAACAATGCATGGGGTGCAGATTTTATTGGCATCATCTGTTTCTATAGTATTCAGTTATATATTATCTGATTGGGGTTTTATAGTTTTGTATTTTTGCACACCACCTTGAGAAGTTCTACCCATAAAGTAAGCCTAAATAATTAATGAATTCATAAATCTCTTACTAGTGTCAGTCAAGGTGCTTATACTACATTTTTGAATCACTGCAATACTAGAAATCTATGCTATATATTTCTTAACACTTTAATTTTTTCCCTAGAAATCTTAGATTAACTGGCTATATATATATATAAAATCAAATGTATTTATTTTGTGATTCAGGCTGGCTGGAACTGACAATAACACATAATTGCACTATGTGCCCATACATTTTCAGCATCTGTGACTTTGGTGCTTCAGAGATTGTAACAATTTCACATCGTAGCTTTACCAGTCTTGGGAATGGGGGGCAGTCATAAAATATTAGGT
This sequence comes from Varanus komodoensis, assembly GCF_004798865.1. NCBI lineage: Eukaryota > Metazoa > Chordata > Lepidosauria > Squamata > Varanidae > Varanus > Varanus komodoensis. The sequence goes on from NW_025335268.1 coordinate 84,760,379, forward strand.
CATAAAGTGAAAGTGTCACCTAGAGCTTCAGAGCATTTTTCCTGGTTAACTCCATAAAGCTTTCAGAAATTTTTTAAAGTTTCAAGTCCGTTATTTATTTTTAATGTGCTCTTTTGAACCATCTGACTTTCTTTGCTTGTCTGCTGGAGCTGGCTTTATGTTCTATTCATGATTGTCACTGGAAGAAGCTGCTTCTGAGATCATTAATTTATTCCAATAGATTTCACCATATTTTAAATTAAACATTTTTTCTGCAAATTTCTAGTTCTATTTCAAGTTTTTTGGTCATTATTTGGAAAGAACTGCTTTCTAGTGAGAAAGCAACCTAGGCCACTCCAGGTAGGCAAAGATTTCCCTCAGTGTAGATTGAATAGATTGATTGTGTCTATAGTCTGCAATGTACAGTGTGCATGCATGTGTGTTAAGTATACAGTAACATATTGGTGAATTCAAGTGACAACCTTCCCCCCAAATGTAAAAAATCATCCTTTTTAACTGGAAGCCTGTGATCAATATGGGTTTAACTGGTAGATAGAATATAGGCTCCATCCCCTGATCCCTGATTATTAGGTCACAGTGATGCACACACAATCCACACACACAATTTCTTTGCACTTCTGAAAGAAACTACACTCCATCAAACACTACATGAGTATTTCCTAGCTCAGTGCACTCCAGATGTTTTGTCCTATGTTTTTTCCAACAATTCTGACCACTGGCTATGCTAGAGTCACATACATTCAAGGACACAAGGATGGCAAAAGCTGGTCCGGAGTGTATTACTCAGCAAGCATCTCTGTGATCCTCTGTGCTGTCTGCATCTCTCCAGCTCACTTTTGTCTTTCCACGGATATAGATTTGTGCTTTTTGCACAATCATGGAAAGAATCATGCCTGGGTTGTAGGATAATGGAGATACTTTTTTCTTAGGTGACTTACTGATTCTCAAGAATATGGATATTGAATCCATGTAAGGACATCTTCATAAGAGGAGAAACGTTTACTTATGAAAAAGTAAATCCTTCTTAAACTTCACTGAAAAAATGTACATCTTTAAAAATCAACTTTGTAGAGTTGTGCTCTGCTCTTAACATTTCCAGATAAAGGCTTGGTTCTTAAGTTAAATTCATTTCATTTTAAATTCATTCATGGAAGAAAAGTTTCCTTTCCCTTCCACTAACCTTCAGCCATGCAAAAAGCTGCTCCATAGGATTGCAGGTCTTAGGATGGGATAGGGTGAGGATAGAATGCAAACTTTTCTTCCTTAAGTTCACTTAGCTGAGGTTTCAAGTTAACTTAATCTGGGATCCAAGCCAAAGCTCTTCAAATAATGCTGTATTCTTTGAGAAAAAAATAATATATGTGTGATCTGTATTTCTTTTATTCCCATTTGTTACTCATGAATATTTATTTTGTATTTCAGATTGCTATGCTTTTCTTCTTTGTTGTACTAAGGAATTGATAGCTCAATTCTGTGCATATTTACTAAAAACCCAGTGATTTCAATGAGACACCCAAGAGTGCATCAAATTTCAGGCCTAGTTTTGTGGGTTTCATGTATGTAGTGGCTTTTCCATTTCAGCAGGTACATAAGACCTTTCAACCTGCATTGTTTCTCCTTCTCAGTTAATGGGCTGAAGGTTTACTGAGATTAAGTGACAGCAACCACTACCATAGAGCATTGGTTTGGATGTAGCACTAGACCACCGTTTAGAGTCATGTGCACGATTCTTCCCCCCTCTCCTGTCCTCCTCCAGCATGGCTGTGGGCTGCTTCCATTGTCAATCAATCAGACCTTGTAGTTTCATCTGAACTGGGAAGCGCACTAAGTAATGATTACTGCTTGTCCAAAAAAACTTGGTTCACAAGCTATGGTTTAATGTTGGATTGTTTGGACGAACAGTTCAGATGAAAGTTGAAGCTGAAGATGCTTTTGATTTCCTTGAGACTACACAGGAGGAAAAGATGGAAGGTCCTTTTCCAGCCTAAGGTATGCATTTGAAGAAGGCCATGGGGAAGAAAAAACTAAGAATGATTACACCACAGATAAGCAAAGGCTGATTTCAGTGGAAGGGCATTAAGCATGTACATAATTCCACAATTGAAATCAAGGCGATTTAAGCTTTAAAGTTCCAAACTTTGGTCCGGGTCTTATCTCAAGTACAAATGTGTTCCAGCTCTATCATGCTGCTAAGAAGACACTATAATAATAGTGGCTTCTCATACTTGACCCTGATTTTCATTTAGCTGTTATTTATTCTACCTCATTTTTTTTTTTAAATTCCAGGGAGTGGATTTTGCTGCATTTACAGGACACATGTTTCTTGGAATTTCCCTTGTGCTTCTGGCTTCCATTCCTTTTCTAAGGCTTCTCTATTGGAACAAAAAGCTTTATAACAAAGAACCTAGTGAAATTGTTGGTAAGTTCAAGCTTGATATTATATAGTTGTGGATCTGGATAAATTTGCACCCCTGAATGGAACAATATTTTGTTTTTCTAAACATGGATTAGCCTTGGTGGCAAGCCCCATTCAGCCCTGAGTGTTTGTTATATTAATGGTCTCTTATATGGGTGGGTTGGTTGGTTGTTTAATTGACAATCTACCCTTTTTTGCCCCCCAAAAAATGCAGTTCAGGGCCTCTAACAGCAAAATCTGGATCTAAAAAAACTATTAAAATATAACATAAAATAAATAATTAAACATAATAAAACCAAACATAAAATAAATAAAATGTAACATAAAATCAAATAAATTAAATGATTCTTTCCTCCCACTTCTCAAGCTGTTATTTCCCCTTACTGCAATCCTGAGATATTCTGCTAAGCATAAGTGCAAGAGTATTAGATACCATGAATGTAACAGCCAAGCTTGGGCATTTGGACCAAGGTCCTTTCAGCTCCAGTGAATGAGTTCCCTGGAAAGACCTGCTTTTCTAGGTTCAATTCCTCTCCATTGCCCAGGTTGCAGAATGTCAAGATGGGACTGAGATTTAAAAATGAACATTCCCATTAAATATAGCCCTCCTCCAAGGCCTAGTTGTTACAAGTTGTCAGTGAATGTCTTTCATGAAATATATTTCATTTCTGCTTCCTACCTCCACTCATCCTGTTTCACTTTGAATTTATGCTGCTTTTCCAGGATTGGCCCTAATATTAAGCAACTGCTTTAGGTGGCAGATTTTGAGAGCGGCCACAAGGTGTTGGAAAATCAAGCTGGGTGAAGTCTGCCCTCACCTTTTATATGAGCTTGCTGCCTTCAGGAGTAGTGAGGGATGATGTCCAAATTCCAGTGCTGAAGAAAGGTTCAGCTGCCATTCCAGCTGGCTTTAGAAATTGGAATAGGAATGGGCGCCATCTTGTTCTTCCCCTCAGGCAGCAAAATGTTTTGGGCCAGCCCTGTGCTTTTCAAAACTCCTGCTATTTGATTCACCATCTTCTGTCTTGAATTCTCTCATGGACTTTTCTCCTGGAACTGATCATTGCCTTGAACTCTGAATATATAATTTCCTCATGAAAAGGAAATGGATCACCACTTGAAAAAAAATTATCTCTGGCCTACAATAAAGTAATGTATCTCTGGTTGGTGTGATCCTGGTCAGGCCAAAGTCAACAACTTGGGCTATCTAGAATAATCTCTAATACCTACAGTAATTATGGAAACGATTTTGCCAGCCTATATTAATATTTTGTGGATGTGGTGGGCACTTATGTGTAGGACAAGGGATATGACATCTATAGGATTTTCTGCTTCTTTCTTGTGCTTTCAAAACATTTCTGAGGTTTGTCTAGTTCACTATCGTTAGTGCTATTTTTATGTTTTATGTATCACCTGTATTATAAAAAAAAACTTTGGCTAGTTTATGGGAAGATGAGTGAGTGAGCGAGCTAGACAGATATTTGTAAAAGGTTGTCCTCAACTTAAGCATTCCGTTAACTCTTTTAAAGCAGGTTGAAGAGAACATCTGTTCCAGACAGTGCTTCTTGATCATTTATGGTATTTGACTGCAGGGGAATTGTTTAATATCTCATAGTAAATATTTCATACTGTTGCATGCAGAAACATCTGCATGAGCAAAGTCCCAGGTTACAAGATCTGTGTTAATCAAGAGTGGGGAACCACAGACCTAGGGGCCAAATTTGCCCCCTGGCCCCCCAGAAGGCCAGACCCCTCTTCCCCAACCATAAATTATGTAAGGGTTTCCCATGAGGAAGCCACTGCTCCCTTTTGAATGCCTCTTTTTATTTGCAGGCAGTAAGACCTTTAGGTTACAATGTATGATATTTTGTTTTTGTCTTCATCCCCTTTGCCTTTGATGTTCCCTACCAATGGAAGTCCCAAGAGGTTTTCTGAGACTGAATTTGGCCCTCAAGCTGAAAGAGTTTCTAACTCTTGTTTTAATACAGTTTGAAGGACTGCAGGAATCAGATGTGCATTCAGAGGGATGGCTGATGGATTGCAGGAAATTTGTGCCTTGACTGGACTGGATCCAGACTGCTATTTGATATGTTAAAGCAATAGTTTTCTGTACAAGGGCAACCTTCTTATCTGACTTGGCACAGGTGTATTTTGAACCAGAATACCTACACCAGGTGCAAAAGACACTGCAAGAAGCAGCTGTCAGTTAATTTATATTGAAGCCTAATACTGCTATCCGAAAGGCCCTTGGAAGCAAGTGTTCCTTGAAAGCTACTGGGAGTAGAACTTTTTCTGAAGTATCTAAAAAGATGTACTGTAGGATGCACTGTTGTTTAAAATAGCACAATCTCCACAAGGATGTTATTTTGAACCATCCAAAATGGCTCAATGTATTCAGAAAACAAGCATATCCAGGCTGAAATTAGACCTGTCATCTCTGGTACTCTCCGCCCACTATCATCAGATTCAGCAGTTTTCCTAATTAGTAAACGGTGTGCCCCCTTCCTCCATGCTGCTACAATCAGCAGCAGCTTCTGCCTGATGAAGCTAATCAGTAAAGCAAATACTAAAGCACCAGTTCTGTTACTATTTGCAGGGAAATCAGATGAGAGCAGAGATCAAAGAACATTTCATTAAAAGGAAGCTGGAGTAATTTGGCTTCAGAGGAGTAACAGAAAGTGCACGAGTTGTCTTAATGGGTCTTCTCAATCTCTAATTGCCATGTGTGGAGGCTTTTTTTGGGTAACCTTCAATAGGATTGTTTAAAGCAGCTGTTTCAATCAACTTGGTGTCTGCTTTGTTGCCCTCTGATTACCAATCAAACAACTGCTGAATGTGTGTGTACATGCGCATATATATAAAAGCACCCATCAACACTGCTTTGATTTCTTCGCTTGTCAAATCCTTTTGTGTATTGCATGTCAGTATTCTACTGCTTAATTTAGAATGGATCCATAAGTCTGATCCATCAGTGAATAAGACTGCTTGTGCTCTGCAGGAGATATACATATACATTCCAGACTGTTTGTTTTAAATTAGCTATTTATTTGAAAGTTTTTTTTTCAATGATTGCAGCATGGAGCCTGCTGCTCTTCATCAATTCTTTTCCCTCCTGTCCCAGTGCAATGATTTTAATATATGTAACAATTAATTTTATTATTATTGGATTCTTAAGCCTCACCTTTCAGTTTGCCAGATTTTTCAGAGTGGCTCAGAGATTAAAGCACAGACAGGTACAATTTAAAAAACAAGGCATAACCCCAAAAAACAAACACAGGGTTCCTAGGACTGAAAGCACCAATAGATAAAAAGGTTTTTCCTGGTATTTAAAGGATAGGAAAAATAGCATCAGGCAAATCTGTCGGGGGACCAAAGGCAACTTTGTTGATGAAATCAACAATCCCAGTTTCTCTGCGGTGGCGCCCAATCTATGGAATGCGCTCCCCAGAGAGCTCCGCCTGGTGCTGCTGTTATTTGTTTTTCGGTGCCAGGCAAAGACCTTTTTATTTAAATGTCATTTTAATTGTTAATATTATTTATTTATTTTATATCTCTGGCCAGGTCATCTCAAATTATATTGTTTTTATATTGTGATTATTTATTTATTATTGTGAGCTGCCCCGAGGCTTCGGCGAGTGGGGCGGCATAGAAGCTTCCTAAATAAATAAATAAATAAATATCCATACTACCATAGTAACTTTATTAGGCTATATTGAAGGCCACAGAATATTGTGCAATGTTTTGAGCTCTCCAGAATGCTAGATCAGGGAAGATGGTAGTTGAATTCTGTGTTGCAGATTTATACATTTTGGGGGCTGGGAGTGGGGTTAGGATTGGTCCAGAGGCCCTCCAAGGTCCCTTTCAGATCTACAGTTTTGTGTCTGGCTATAAATGCACACCTTTATTATGTAAGAAATACGTGAAATTTACATGAGCACTGTGCCAAACATATCCCCAATGTTTATGTTTGGACAGAAAAGAAACTCATTTCAAAAAAATTCAACAATGGAGAAAATATTGGAGGACATTATGGGTAAGGTTTGGATATCGTTTGCATAGTTTACCTAGGAGGGGGCCAAGATGGCCAGTCATCTCTCCAGCAGCCCATGGAGTCCTTATGCACATCCATGAAAGCCCAGGGGAAGAGATTATGAGCAACTCCTTCCATAGGGCCTCTTTCAGATCTCAAAGTAAAGGCAATCTGGTGGCATGGGGATAGTAATGATTAGGTAAACTCAAAAACACCACAAAGATAAATTATAAAAGACCCTGCAAATGAGGCAGAACGAAGGACACCTCTTTAATGGAAAACAAAACTTCTAGGCAACTGGAGGATAGATGTTGGCACAGCTCCATCTTCCCTGGAACTGGACCCAGTATTGCCACCCCATGCATTGGTGTTGTGGTGGAAGCAAAGAGGGCAACCTGCCAACATGGCTGATGCTGTTTCAGCAGAACCTCCCCCTGCCCAGGTGAGCTCTACCTGTGAGAACTGTTGAGAATTTCTCCACCCTGTGTGAGATTATCCATGAATTTCTCAGTCCACAAATGGAGAATGCTGAGAGGCCCTTTGCACAGAGCTTTAGCCTAAATACTGACTAAAAGAAACAAAAGGAAATAATCAAACCCTTTGATTTTTCAAACAGACAAGCTGCTAGAGAGAGCAGAGGAAGTGGGCATTGTACAAGTTTGGATTGGTCCCAGAGAAATGATGCTTGGGCATCACTTGCTCTGCACAGCATATGGCAGTTCTGTGGAAATTAATGAGCTTCAAATAAATGTTCTGATTTCCCAACTGAATGTTCTTGTTTGTTCAACTGAAGCCTGCAGCTTTGCAATCATCTCAAACTCTGAGAAGCTGGTACTAACCTAGTTCACAGCATCTTTTAACTTGCTATATTCTTCATCTGCTCTAGTGATCAGATAATGACTGGGTCTCTTCTGTACATGTTTTCCCTGTGATGTTTTCAAATTCCACGAGGAATACATAGTTGTCTTCCGAAAATGAGAGTTTTTGCAAAAAGACAACACAACGGACATCTGGGACTATTCAAATTTCATCCTAATTCTGTCATGGATAAAAATAATATGACAAGTTGAGACATGTGAATATTCCCTGGGTAAAGGGAAGGAATTGACTTTACAGGAAGCATGTTGCCCTCCACCCACAGAAAGATGTATCTTCCCCACCCTGACCAGCTGCAGACTAAAGCTAGTTCCGCACTGATTTCTGGAACTGGGTGATTTTCTGGAAACAGAATGGTAGTGAGAATGTGCAGCCCACAGTCTTTGCTAGTCTGACAGTGAAGAAGAAAGGCTGTGACATCCACACACCTGCTTTTTTTACTGTAAGAGAAAGGACCCCACAGGACTGGCAGAGATATCCCACTTCAGCAGTATAGTGTCTTACAATGTTATAAATACAAATGCAGCTATTTAAAAATCTCTGGATTATCCTTTAGAAGCAGGATACGCAGATTCCAGGACTGGAGAGGCACATTACACATATGGACCCTGTACCAATTTAAGCTGCTGGAGTTTCTCCCAAATTTAGGAGCAAACCACCGATTTTTCTACTACAAAAAGGGGCATTTTTCCCTTGCTGATCCACCACTGAATTTTACTGGCCAAGCAAGTGAGGCTGCATAAAGGCTACAGACAGGATACTGGAAACATAAGAAAAGGGCTGGAAAGACAATATGTCAGTTTTGCTTTCACCCACATTTGATTTGTTAAAATCTATGGAAAAATGTCTGGATTTTGGTAAGTTCTAAGCAAGCAAGCAAGCAAGCAAACACTTGGGTGTGTAGGTGATGGTGCATCCACTCTGTAAGCAGAGTCTCATTCAGCAAAGGAATTCCTGGGCTTCTTGATTTTCATGACCATGTAATAAAATGTACTCAAAGTGATTTGTGCACACTGCTACTGATTTCAGAAATGTACTTTCTGTTCTAAAGAAACTTCATTATTAGGGAATGTATGTGGAATATTCATTTCTCAGGTTATTACTGAAGTCATTTTGAATGCTCCATTTTACAGCAATCTCCCATTTAATAGACTATGGAGTATATCAGATTTAGAAGACTGGTTCCATACATCATTCCTTTCTTGACCCTCACCATTATTTAATTGTGCAGATTTTTTTTTATTGGAGTGAAAAATATGTATCCACTTCTGAAAAGGGGCATAATGAATTGCAAAGAGATTTCTTTTTCTCTAGACAGTTGTCAAAGTGCAAGCTTATGCTTTGATGAAAAATAGTACTAACTTGGTTTTGGAAATGTTGTGACCTAGAAGCCTGACACTCTGAATTACAATGTCTTGGGAGGGAGTAAATGGGAATTGTTTTGATAGTTTCCCAGGCTGATGCAATTTTCTCAGCAACAAATTACATTGTCAGGGTTTTGGTGAAGAACAGTAATTTGTGGTGCTGAACTTGCTCTGTTGCACTGATGTAAAAGGGCACTCAGTTGCTATTGTGCAAATAAGTGGCTGGCGAATAAATAGGTGCTGAAACAGAACACTTTTGTCGTTATTAGGGTATATTTCCCCAGCAGAACAGATTGGAAAGCAGACCCTCAAATCTAAATAGACAAGAATAGAATCAAGGAATATTACTGGCATGATTTTTTGACATTTCAAGAATGAGAAAAGTTAAGGTAGAAAGGTGTCAATAGCACAATCTCTTCATTTTCTTCTAGCCATTGAGAAGATGGCTAGAAGATATTCTTTAGCTTGGTATCAGGAAATAGGGACCTCATGCAAATAGCCATGAGCTGAAATTGTTTCATTGTGACTGTTTCAGGAAATAGCAATGACTAACTGATATTATCCTCAGAGGCAAAGCTTAAAATATGTGGGTTAAGAGACAGAAAATAAAAAGCACAAAGGAATGTGGTTGAGAATCTAAAGGGACATAAGCTAATACATGTCTGTTTAGCATTTATTAACTTGCCATTTCTCCATTTGCCATTTCTCCTTTATTTCCATTCATTTCTCTTTATTCTACATCTTCATTAGAGGAATTCCCTCTAACCTTTAGATAATGCTCACATGAGAATGCTAACAACATAATTTCCAGGGCAATGTTAATTCTCATTAATACGACTAAAAAGATTATGTGTAAAAGAAGTACCGCTTCACCTAGCAAGGTGAGCACTCCATCCAGAGCTGCTTACCAGCCTCCTGACTGATTGACGGTGCCTTTTAATGTAATTTAGTGTTGCGTTCCCCAGGGTGGCTGCTGCTATCCCAAAGAGATGCTAACTCAATCCCCCTTGTACAGATGCTCCTGAAATATCCGTTGCCCAACAGCCATGCTGGAGAAGACAGCTCTGATTCTGAAATTATTCCTGCTTCACAACTACATTAGATGCTGTGTAATTTTTTTGGTATCAGTTACTAAGCAAGAACTAAGAAACCCATTTTACATTTGGGACCCGTGTCAAAGGCAGCCTTCCCATTGAGGCACTCTCCACATGTTTGGGGCTATAGTTCCCAGCAGTCCTAGCCAGCATAATGTTTGATGATGGTAGTTGTAGTTGAAAACTTCTGGATGGCAGTAAGTTGGGAAAAGCATTGTTCATATGTGGATGTAGAAAGGATGATGACTGAACTACTTAATAATTCTCCCTGAAAATATTTGTTCATCAATAACCTAGAAATGTGGCATAATGTTAGGTCTGGCAATGAAAAAAGACCAGATTAACAGCTACCATCAGCCCTGAAGTTCACTGGATAGTTTTGGGCAAAAGTCTCCTCCTCGGCTTAACCTATCTCATGAGGTTATTTGAGGATAAATAATGAAAAACAGTATTTTGTGCATTGCAAAGTACTATAGAATTTATAAATAATCACGGTTATTAAAATAATTTCCAGTGAGCTGCTTTTCAATCAGTGCAGTTTGGAGCTGTGGATATTTAAATAGATTTTAAATCTAACATGATAAATTATTATCATGATTGAATTTCCAGTCTTCCATCAGTGTACATGGGAATTATCTAGGTGTTGACAATTTATCAGGCATATTTTACAGAAATTTGATGCTGCCACAGTCTACTAATTTGAGCGAAGATCTTGGATAACTTGCCATTCAGCCCATAATTTCCTACTTTCTGCTTGCATACACTTTGTCAAACAGGGCTCTTGCCAGAGTTCATAGCACATAAAGTTTGCCTCTAGTTTGGACTGGATTTTCACATAAATAATGGGCAAAATATCAGAACTTCATGGTTCTCCTTATTACTTTTGCAAAAATCTTTTTGCCAGCTTTATTAAATTCACAGCAGCGTGCGTCCTAATGAAATTTAAGCCAAGTACAAACACATTGCCTAGTTGTTCTAATGAGCAATACTCCTCAGCAACCAAATAGAATGCTAAGACTGCAGTCCAGATCTCTCTCTCAAAGGTCGGAGAGAAATGTTCACCCTTGCAACTAACTCTTGTGAGCACAGAGGAACTTCCGCATCTCATGCTTCTCCAAAATCAGTGCTCCAAGCTCAGAAAGTGCTAAAGGAGCATACTGGGGAAGCCTGTAGCATCTACAACTAGTGTGGCACAATGCTTAGAGTGTTGGCTTGGACTCAGAATACAATAGTTCTGGTCCACATTCAGTCATGCAGTTCACTAATTCACAGGGGTATAGTCAGAATAAAATGGAAAGGATCGTGTTAGCTGTGATGTAATCAATCAATCAATTAATAAATACAGTTTTGGGTTTTTTTGACATGCTCCCAATTTAGCCCTTGAGCTGGCATAGTAAATTTCCCTCCCATCTGGAACCACTGTGATGGGGAGAAAGAAGAAGCATGGTGAAGGAGCAGAAGGAAACAAACTATTCCCCACCCATTTTCTCCTCGCCAGTGTGACCTAACCAGGCATAGGAAAAGACTGTTTGTCTCTCCTGTATTCCTCATTTGTCAAGCCATGGGATAATTCTGTAAGACAGTTTGGAACTAGTTCTTTAAACTTTACCTAAATGAATATTTTTCAAAAGACTTCACTTGATTTATGAAAACTCACAAAGACAGAAAGTTGGTAGGCTTCTTTTGGAGAGAAATTCTACAATGTAGGAGTCATTTCTGAAAAGACCTTCTTCCTTTCTCTAGCAGGTTAAGGACCAAACCATATTGTATGTTAACTGTATTGTTTGTATCTCAGGGTTATCTTTTCATTTACTCTAATGCAGCTTTTACTCTAGCAAAATTGCAGCTTCAACATTGTTTGGAACTAGCACACACCAGGAGAGGAGAATTAAACTTTTCCCTTTAGCATGTGTTTCCTGTAATTCTCTTCCATGGGGGCAGGGGTTGTCAAAACCGAAAAAAGTCTCCAATGGTGTCAGTAAAAATATAATACAAGAATCATTACTAAGCAATAAAACTGTAATTGTTGTGAACCATCCAGAAGGTTTTGGCAATAGGACAGTATGGAAGTAATTAGATAACTAAATACACTGACTGGTTCAGAGCTTAGAGAAAGCCTGTATGGAGATGTGTGTCTTAAACAGATGTCCAAAGAAGAAATCTCTCTAATATCAACAGTCCATAGTAATATCAGATATTCCACCTGGGCTACTAATAGAAATAAAGGGGAGAAATCTAGTAGAAATTATAAAATTTCCAATCCTTAATGATATAGTGATATTAAAGTTTTTGTAAAGCCCTGATTCAAATAAAATGCTTACATATCTTTATGCTGAGAATGAGATTTTATTTGATGCTAAACCATAAGGAGATTCACCTTAGGCTAAACTCCACATTAATCTTTTATACAAGAGAATAATCAGGTACCAAGAGAAAGAAGGGAGTTTAAATGTTGAATAAGATTTCAGACCCTCAGTAGTCTCTAGATAAAGTAATTACACAAATTGACAGAGCTAAGAATAATGGTTCTATGAATATTTAACCTAGCAGAGATTAAGAATTAATTATACTTATGAGCAAGATGCCTGCCATGGCACATTAGTGCTAAAAATGCTCTAATATGTAGTGTGAGACTGCAGCCCCTCTGTCACTCTTCCAGCTTCAAACATTTTCTGTATTATATGAAATTATGCATTTGTGATCCTTAAAATGGATTCCTATGTCAAGCAACTTGCTGGAAAATAGACTTGGAGAATAATTGTTGGAAGTGTCAGGAAGAGCACGACCTCAACTTCACCTTTACTGGAATTTTCTCTGTCTCTAGCAATCGAACAAACAAGACAAGTACGGGATGAACTGAGGCTTCTTAATTTGTCACTTGATACCCATCTTCAAGGACGTGGTTGTGTAAAAAGAAAGCAAGAGCTAAACAACTTTTTCCTGGACTTCAGAGTATTTGACATTAGTTTTGGGGATACACAGGAGTTAACTGCTTTTCCCAAGCAGCTCCTATCATGACTGGATTCAAACAACATAACAGATCTCCAAGGGTTTAGTGTGGGTTGTTGCTGAACTGTACATTTTCAATTTCATTGAATTAATCTGATCTAATAAACCATGGCTTGTTAACCATGGACAACCCATAAAGAAAACCTATGGTATAGTGCTGGATTGTGAATTCTAGGTTGTTCACTGTAGCTAGTTATCTCAGCTGGGATTTGGCCACATGAGTTTTTCCCTTCCAAATAATAATTTTAAAAAATCTGGAAAAAGCAAGATTTATACTAGAGCTCTTAATAATATTCAGTTCTGTGTCAGTGGTTTAACGTTTTTACTGAATATGTTATATGCATGTTAGCATCTACTTCTGTTGTAGCTAGGGAAGCTGATTTAATATCTTCACTTTCAGCTAAATAATTATATTTCTTCTTAGAACTGAAACATGAAATCCATGTTTGGAGATTGACGGCCCAGCGAATTAACCCAGCCAGCAGAGAGGAAACAGCTGTGAAGTGTCTCCTAATGCAAAAAGTTCTTGCTCAAGAACTCTTGCTGAAGAAAAAGCTCAAAACATTCCATAGGTAGGCCCAAGCCAACTGGCTTTTTACAAGAAGCCAGCCACTTCATGGAAATGAAGTATGTGTGTATGTATGTCTAAAGGTTTCTGTCCACTGGCAGAATGGGCTTGGATTCCTGCTTTCTCCTGCAGTCCCCTCAAGTCTCCTCCTCCCCCCACCCAGCAATCTACTCCATGTCATGAATTGAATGGTCAGGAGTAAATAGCTATTTTGAACAGCCCCTGAAATCTGCTGCTCTGGATCATTTTTACAATGTTACCAACCCTGAGTTTTGTTCATACAGATTTTTTCTTTCTTTCTGAAAACAAGAAGAGGCCAGGATATAAAATAACTCAAAACATCTTATACTTTGTAAGGCCATAAGACGCCTTCTCCTGAACTAGACCAAAGGTCTAGCTGATCTAGCTTTCTGCTCACATAGTGGTCAACTGGCTGATTTTGGGAAAAGACTTGAGTGCAACAACATTCTGCTCATATTTCCCAGCAACTAGTATTGAGAGGTCTACTGTCTAGTTATGCAGCCAACATACAGCCATTAGGACTAGAGGTCACTGACAGTCTTAATGAATTTGTCCAATCCCCTTCTGAAGCCAGCCAAATTAGTGGGGTAGCAAATTGCATACATTAACTATGGCTGTGTGAAGAACTGCTTCTTTTTATCTGACTTGAATTGCCTACCAAAAGCTTCATGGAATTACTCCAGGTTCATTTATTATGACCAGGAGAATTAGATGTCTCTTTATTAACTTTGCAATGCATCCTTATCCTCCTTTTCCCCTAAGCTAACAGTCCCAGACATTGTAGAGTTTTCTTGTAGTAGAGTTTCTGCAGGTCCTTGCATATTTTGCTTGGTTTTTCTAATTTGAGTGGCTTTTTTGCCTCAGCCAGTAGAAAGCATTGGGGTAAAATCATGTCTCATGGTTTCTTTCGAAAACAATTGTTCTAGGGAAGCAGAATCTGCCTCTTTCTTAGGAAAAGCTTCCTCACAGTCAGAGCAATACAATAGTGGAGCCAGCTGCCTAGAGAGGTGGTGGGCTATCCCATACTAGAGACGTTCAAGAAGAAACTGGACAGCCATCTTAGTGGGATGGTGTAACTTGGTGTCCTGCAACAGCAGGGGGCTGGACCCAATGGCCTTCATGTCATTACTCCAACTGGCTGTATATATCATGAAAAGGATTCCTTCCTACAAAATACCCACTGTCTCTAGTAACTCTTGGGCTTCAGTAGAAAGCCCAGGGTTGCTGCTTGCTTCCTCATCAGCCCCTCCTGGCAGCTTGTAGCCAATATGTAACTTGATTCAAATCCCACAAATCTTGACTCTCTGGAAGAGTGCTAACAAGTGGATTCTTTAAACCTACCCAGGGTTTGTCAGGAAAAGTAACCTGCACAGGCTGTTCTCTTCTCAGGTGGAAACTGGACACTGCGTTCCAGCCATGAGCAGCATATGTACCTGTTTTCAGTCTTTCCCAAGTCATGTCTTCTGTCGCTTGCCCTCCCTTGCATTCCTTTCCTACATCCTGCATTTCCTTTACTGCCATTGTAACGTCTACTGTGCATCCTTCTCCTGTTCTCCTTTTATCCCTTCCCTTTTACTCTCTCTCTCTTCCTTCCTTGGCCATTTTAGGTGTTGCTCATATTGTTTGGGATAGGAAACTGCGATTGAGTCAAAGCGTTTGACATCATCCATTTGGGATGTCTCCCTTGTCAAGTCCTTTCCCTGTCAATTGTGCCAGGTTGAGAGCCTGCCTGACTGCCAGCACTGGCCAGGAAACCAAGTTCAGGTCATCGGGTGCCTGGTAAGAGGTGGTGAGCCCCTCAACCATTCACAGTGGCACAGAACTACTAACATTTTTGCGGAGGTATTGCAGGCATGCCAAACTTCTGGGTTGTCCTTAACATTGCTAACACATGTGGTTAGAAGATCTGGAAAGTTTCCATCACTTGAGGGAAGTGTGAGAAGTTAAAAGTCCTTCCCCCCTTTTGTTAACAGGCTAAGCTGTAGTAAAGCCTTGCATGATTACAATGCAATCAGTCAGTTTTATTGTGATATATGACTTTACTAAAGGCCCTTACAGTTAATCAATGACAAAATGGGTAGTAGTAAATAGCTCTTTTCTGTTAATGCAAATCTGCTTGTGTGGACTATTGCAGACAGATCTCACAAGAAGATAAAAACTGGGAAACAAATATTCAGGAGCTGCAAAAAACGGTAAATGAATTGCTTTCATATATCTGAAAAACTCTACCTGCTATGTTTTGTCATTATTTCTTTCTTATAACACTGAGTATATTTCAGTGTTAAAACAGCTTCCATTTTCAAATGGCCCTTTCAGTGGGTTCGGAAATATCAGCATACAGAAAACCTGAATCCATTGGTTCACTTTAAATGAGCTTTTCAAAAAATCAAAAGGCATTTGGAACAGTACTAAACTCTCTTGGCTTAATAGAGAAGGCTATATGGCAAGCAAGCCCTTTTCACCTCTTTATAGCTGTAAGCTAAAATTTAATATTTTCTGCCATGTGTGCCGCCATGCATTTCAAATTAAGTCTGATTTATTTGAAAGTATGTTGAACGTACATACCAGATTTTGACATATAGATGTTATTAACCTCCCTTAAAGTGTTTTTCTAGTGGCGCTTGCTAGCTTCAATAAATTAAGATGAAACTGTAGAGATTTATCCAGGGGAATGTATGGTACCTGGCATATGCCTAGTAGTCTGGAAAAGATGAAATCAAAGTAGAAATGAAAGACTGTAGTGGGAAGAATAGGAAATGGAGACAGACTCTAAGTCTTGTGAAGATAAGAAGGATTCCTTGGTGCCATATTACACATCAATATCTTAGACTGAAAACACAGAAGTGCTTGGAAAGGTGCCAACATTGCATACAGAATGTCATGTGTAATTTTCCTGGGTATGTAATTTACTGTGAGTGCATGAAGCAGGAAAACGAAATAAGCTGTTGCTTCCCTAGGTGTGCGTGGTCCAGCGGGCTAGATCCAGGACCCATTTAGGAAGGTCTCTCTGTTTGATTTTGTGGAAGCCTCTCTCCATACCACATTTTACTCTACTCAGCAAGATCTGCTACCTCTTCATTTTCAGGAGGTTGGAGGGACTGCTAAGGGAAGAAGGGGACTGGGAATTTTACTTCTACCGATGCAGTTAATTCAGGATAATTCTAGAATTCACACTGTGAGCCAACATACATTATGCATGTGGAAGATGTGGTCATAAGATGACCTGTTTCTAGGTTTAAAATACGTTTCTACACTTTGCCAGACATGGAGTATTGTTGGCTTCTTCTTCTTCTTCTTCTTCTTCTTCTTCTTCTTCTTCTTCTTCTTTTTGTTCTAGCAAAAATGTAATGAGTGATGGGATAGAAAGAAATTTCAGGGTTGCAAGGAAACAGGTATCAGTAATACAAAGCATCTAAGCCATGGAAAATGTGATCATGAACTAGGAAGGTGTAATTTTAAGTAACTAAATGTGAATTTTCAGTTGAAATTGTAATCCAGACATACTGTTCTTGGTATAACAATATATATTTATTTTGGTCCCTGTAATGAATGGTCATATTTTTATTGATATTAAAACTTGTGTCTGGTTGGCATTCCTTAAACTGTAAATAATGTTGCACTGGAAAATGTGTTAAAAATATATAGACACAAAACACATCCCTTTTCTAAACTTAAAATATTGTTTTGACACCTCAGATGTTCCTTCTGTCATTTCAATAGAATCTTCCAGACAGTGGAAACACATTTGTTTTGCAACTTAGTAAAGCCTGTTGGTTTGAAAATACACATTTGAAGAGTATTTCTTCCTTAACTTGTTGTTGTTGTTAGTTGTGAAGTCGTGTCCAATCCATCGCGACCCCATGGACAACATTCCTCCAGGCTTTCCTGTCCTCCACCATCCCCCGGAGTCCACTTAAGCTTCTTTAACTCAGTTCATGTATTTTCTTGTCTCAACAGCACAGAATAACAGACAAGATACTTCTTATCAAATGCCTGACTGTTTTAGGATGTGTAATCCTCATGTTCTTTCTCAATTCCTTTGTTCCAGGAATTCACCTAGATCTTGGTAAGCTTGATTTGTCTTCTTCCTTTGTTACAGGAAATGGAGAATAGAAGTACTGTTTCTTGGTGGAGTGGTCTATGCAGTGCTTTGCAATATTTTTTTTTCTGAGATAACTTTATTTAGTATGTACTGGAAAGGCATACTTCTGTCTCTGCCAGCATAAGGGACACAACGTCTTCCCTCCATATGTTCCCATTGCTGGAATTTCAGCACCCAGTCGCACAACATTTGAAGATGGCAACCAGAATGCACTTTCTGGCTGCCACTGAACTCAGTATTGCTACTAAAAGAGAGGGGATGTACGTGAAATGGAGAAGCAAGCTCCATTTGCACCATATCACAGTGTGCATCTATGAATATTTCCTTCCAGGAATAAAATGCTGTTTGATACAGTGTGACAAGTGAACATGCTATTGGATAGAGCTGGAGGCTTGTAGGGAGTGTTGAGGAAGTGCATTCTCAAGGGAGCTGCATGTTGCAAACGGAACCAAAATTGCTTCCCGCTCTGGGTTTCCATGGAGGGCTGCCCTTGGGTCTGCCCTGGATGCTGCAGCTGGTGCTGAATGGGCCTGGCTGCCTGCTGTCAGTGCTTCCGCGCATCAGCATGCAATGCCGCTGCTGAAGTCTCTGCACTGGCTGCCCATCTGTGACTGGGCCAGATTTAACTTCTACCCTAGAACACGCTGCAGGGTGGAGGGCTCTCATTCAGGTTTCCAGTCAGCCGTGCCTCTTTCCAGGACAATCCACTCCATTCCTCCCTTCTGGTTTTCCTTCCCCCCTTATCAACAGTCTGTAAGCATTGCTTGTTCTTTAGGTGCTCCCTTTAGGATCCCCCCTATTTTTTTTACTTCTGCAAACCTTGGAGGTACCTTTTGATACTTCCCTCTTGTGAGGGGGCTTTGGCTCGTTCTGTCTGTCTGTCTGTCTATCTAATCTGTCTATCTATCAATCTGTCTAACATATCTCTCCCTCTCATCTCTCTGTCTATGTATTATGCATTTCTCCTTCCTTCTAGCTATGTATATCTATCTATGGAAGAGAGAATGAATGAATATATCATTGGAATTGTTTTCCCTCAAGCAGAAATAACTGTCCCACAGGTATTTTATTGGGAATCGATTCCAAAGTTCAGCATGACCATCACAGACTCAACTGGTCAAGTTACATGCAGTCATGAGAACTCTACCGGCATACACTGTAGTACTGAGTTATTCACAACACAGACAGAACATTGCTTCATTATCATCATCCAGCTGAAAGAATGGTGCACTAAGGTGGTTAAATCTCCACTCAACAGAGTGAACAGAAGTGCTCTGCAGCACAGCCGGGCAGGCTTTGCTGAGTTAAGCGAAATAATACACTTCAGCTAGTTTTTGCACCTTGCATAGGACTGTGAAGTGCATACACTAAGGGTGTAATTCTGTGCCTGTCTTAGCAAAGAGAAAGCCTGTCATGGCTGGCTTGGGCATTCTAGGAGTTGCAGGCTTTTTATCTGTCTACATGAGTGTATGATTGTGCCTTTGATCTCTTTATCATCAATGGGAATGTATGACCATTACAGAGTCTAAAATTACCTAGCAACACTGTTGAATATAAACAAACTGAGAGAGAAACTTGCATGTGTGAACTCATCCACCCGGGAAACTGAAGGACGTTTTTATAAATGTCTAGATCATGAAGGGCATTTTGTAAGGGAGAGAGTAGCAAGGCTATGATATTGAAGCCCTCTGCAGATTTACTCAAAAGTAAGCCCCACTGTGTTCAGAAAGTGTGTTCAAGATTACTACTGTAGAATCATGGAGTTGATATCTCAGTGGTGCAGGGACATAAGCAATCTCACCACCACCAAAACTAGCTTAATCCTGCTGCCCCAGGGTAGGCTTACCACTCTGGGGGTTAATACTGTTATGGTATACTAACCATATACATGAGTGCAAGAACACTGACTGTAACCTATTACATTTGGGGGCATCCACATTTTACCCTCACAGCCGGCATTGAACAATGTCTTTATTTAATGTGACATCCAATTTATTCAGCAAAATACATTATTGCCAGAGTGTTCAATTAGGATTTGTGTTGAACTGCTTTGCTGAGATGGTCCCTGTTTTATTTCTATTTCTCTGCAAGCCAGTTGGTATATTTATTGATTCATTTGCATATTTTCTGAAAATTTCAGAAGAAATCCACCAGAGAAATTACACAGTCTAATTGCAAAGGGCAGCAACACATACCCTCTGGCAAACACAGCCCTTCCCTTAACCAGATTATGCAAATCGCAGGGGAAATTGTGTCTTAATAAGCAAACAAACAACACCTATGAAAATGGAAGGATTTGCACATGTAATTCCTCTTTTATTTATTTGTTCATTGATAGGTAGCCATGCAAGGCTTCTAGTTTTAGCTGTAATTTCCATGTGCTAAATGAATGACTATAAAAGGCAGATAGCTGAGTGACCATGTGTGACTCTTGCCTGGAGCACTGCCGAGAAACGATAAAATGTTTATATTATTCTGCGGTGTCTGATAGGCGCAAAGAGAAATTACTTCTGAAGTTTCAGAAAGTGGTGCTTCAAGAACTATAGTCATGCCTGTCTTGCTTAAAATTTGTTCACTGCTAGAATCTATAATTCAGGATGTTTATTGTTACCTCCTTGGAGTTGCTTGTAAGAAGATTATTGCATACATTTTTAAGGAATAGCCAATACTGTAATCTGCTCCTGGCTATGGCCCCTCATCACATACATGATCATGGACAAGGGTACCTTGCTCTCTACTACCTCTGCTTGTTGCACAAGAGGCTAAAGATGCTCTTTGCAGGAGCATCTTTCATTTGCTTGCAGTAGGGATTGTTCCACTTGCATGCAAATGTACCATTTTTTTTTTTTTACTTTCAGACCAGCACTTGAATTGAACCTGTTATCCTTCGAAATTCAAATTTCTCTTAATTTTGCAATGGAATCTTCCTATGAAAATTACACATAGGGATGTGTATATTTATAAATGTTATGTTAAAATGCATGATATGAGGAATATTGTTTGCAAACAACAACAACTGCTGGTTTAGGTAAAATTGCATAAGATGCAAAAAAGAAGCTCAATGTTTGGAACCAAATTTAAGTTCAAAAAACCTCTCAAAGTACAGGCTGGACTTCATCTGGAAAAGTGAGAAACTGAAAGAAATCAGAAATGACTAATTTCTCTATCCCTACTTCAGGGTCCCAGTAAGGGATGACAAGTAGGATTGCTGTCCAGCCTGCCATTCATATGGCAGGCTGGACAGCAATTCATAGGAAATGGGTACCGGGGCAAATAGATGAAAGGGTATACTGGGAGGAGGAGGCCCGTTGCAGAAGGATTCTTCGCAAGGCTAAGGCTGATTACGAGCTGAGACTTGCCACGAATATCAAGAGCAACAAAAAGGGCTTCTTTCAGCATGTAACTAGGAAGGGAAAGGGGAGACAAGTGGTGGGACCACTAAATGAGGAGGAAGGAGATCCGGTGACTGATATGAGGGAACAGGCACAGATGCTAAATGACTATTTTGCCTCTGTGTTCTCCCCAAAGCTGGACGGGGGAGATCCGCATAGATTAGAGGAGGCTGGGGACTTAGGGGCACAGATTAGAGTCACCCCACTAGACGTTGAGGGGCTCCTCAGGGCATTGGACATTACAAAGGCATCAAGCCCTGACGGGTTACATCCGAGAGTACTTAGAGAGGTGTCAGGGGTTCTCTCACACCCACTGGCCTCCATATTTGAGGCCTCGTGGAGAACTGGTAAAGTTCCAGAGGACTGGAGGGTGGCGTCAGTGGTCCCAATTCTCAAAAATGGTAGTAGAAGGGACATGGGGAATTACAGACCTGTTAGCCTTACGTCCATTGTAGGAAAAACAATGGAAAGGCTCATAATAGAGAGAGATCTAATGATGCTAGATAGGGAAGGGAGGCTGACAGCCACATTACATGGCTTCTGCAAAAACAGGTCCTGCCAGACAAACCTTGTGGAATTCTACGACAAGGTTTTGCGATGGCTAGATGGAGGGGATGCAGTGGATGTGGTATACCTGGATTTCAGCAAGGCCTTTGACAAAGTGCCCCATGATATCCTGGTGGAGAAAATGAGGAGCTTTGGGATACACGGTGGATTAGGGCATGGTTGACTGACCAAAAGCAGAGGGTAACCATTCAGGATGGCGGCCAGTGACAAGCGAGGTGCCCCAGGGCTCTGTCCTGGGGCCGATCCTGTTTAATCTTTTAATTAATGACATGGAAGAAGGGGTGAACAGTCTGCTGATCAAATTCGCAGACGATACTAAAACTGGAGCAATGGCCACAACTGAGGAGCAGGTACTCCAGATCAAAAAGGATCTGGACAGACTATGGAAGTGGGCAGGAGACAACAGGATGGCGTTCAATGTGGATAAGTGCAAGGTCTTACTCTTGGGGCATAGGAATAGGTGTCATAAGTACAGGTTAGGGGACAAGTGGCTGGGGAGCAGCACTTGTGAAAGGGACCTCAGGGTACTGGTTGACTGCAGGCTAAACATGAGTCAGCAGTGTGATGCAGTGGTCAAGAAGGTGAACACCACCCTTGGTTGCATAGCCAGAAGTGTGGCTTTTAGATCGAGAGAGGTATTGCTACCACTCTATACGACTCTGGTGCACCTGCAACTGGAGTATTTTGGGCCCCTCATTAACAGAAAGGATATACCCAGGTTGGAGTCAGTGCAGCGTAGGGCCACAAGGTTGGTGGCCGGTTTGCAGGGGATGGGGTATGAGGCGAGACTGAGGGAACTGAGTCTCTTCAGCCTGTAGAAGAGGAGACTCAGAGGGGATATGTTGGCTGCATACAGGTATGTAAGGGGATGTCACACAGAGATGGGTAGAGACCTGTTCTCCCCTGCAGAGGAAGGCGGGACACGCTCCAATGGAGCAAAGCTCTGGGAGCCAAGATTCCATTTGGATGCCAGGAAGCACTTCCGGACAGTCAGGACTCCGAGGGTGTGGAATGGGCTTCCACGAGAGGCTGTTGAGGCCCCATCGGTGAGGGTGTTCAAAGACAGGCTGGACATGCACATGGTGGGCATGTTTTGAGCGGAGCTGGTTGGCGCCGAGGGTCAGACTAGATGGCCCGGGAGGTCCCTTCTGACTCGCTCTGTTTCTATGTTTCATATCACAGAGCAGCAAGATCAGTCGGTGTCCAGAACCAAAATTAGATGGAGAAGTGATACTTCACCATCAGCTCCAGCATGGATAGAAGCTCAGCTGGGTCAAGACAGTCTCTCGAGGGAAACCCCCAGATCATAGGGTTGTGGACATCAGCCAAACTTGAGCTTACTGAGATTCACATGCCCATGTCTGATTGCATTCAACTAAAAATACTTGGGTGTGTGCATGCAAAATCATGCAACCGTCTTCCATTCATTAAACCATGTTTGTGCACAGTTTGAAAAGTGTGCATATTTCAGTGTGCATGTTTCTAACAAGTGTATTGTCAATGCATCCCCCTATAACTACAGACGGCAAATTGTGCCAGCATTCAGGTGATGTGAATTCTGGTCATTAATGAATGGAAATTAATTTCTTATGCATTCCTGACCACAACCCAAGAAGATGCTCACTCTAGGCCCTTCAACATAGAGATAGCAAAAATCAAGAGCTGAACTCAGCTTCGGCATTCCCTCAGCTTTGGCTGATCCATCAGCTGCGTCCTTACCTGGACGAGCACTGCCTAACTCTGGTAACCTCCCGGTTGGACTATTGTAATGTGCTCTACGTGGGACTGCCCTTGAAGACAGTCCAGATACTTCTATTGGTTCAAAACAGAACTGACAGATTGCTATTCTCGTATAATACTGGTCCTCTATCAGCTTCACTGACTCACCATTGAATTCTGGGCCCAATTCAAGGTGCTGGTATTGACCTATAAAGCCCTAAACAGCTTAGGACCAGGACACCTGAGGGAATGCCTTTTTCCCCATATGCTCTCCCACCCCTTAAGATCTACAGCAGAGGACCTGCTCTGGGAACCCTGCTTGAAGAGGTCAGGAGAGAGAACACTCGGAGGGCTTTCTCTGCGGTGGTGACCCACATTCCAACTGTGGAATGCGCTCTCCAGAGAAGTCCACCTGGTGCCAACATTATATGCTTTTCGGCACCTGGTCAAGACCTTTTTATTTACCCAATATTTTAAAGTTTAAATATTTTAATTAAGTTTTTATTCTCAGTCATGGGTTGTTATGATGTATTTATAGGATGATTTATTGTAAGCTGTCCAGAGACATACAGTAATTGGACGGGTTAGAAATACCCCTAAAATTAAATATTTAATAAATAATAAATAAACTCCAGACCAGGAGGTGGAATGTTCAGTTAGCAGTGGGAAATGGCCCATTTCATAGTCTGGGAGAAGAAATTCTTGGCAAGACAAATTGTGACCCATGTGCTGTCAGAATCAGAATCTCAAGCTGATTATAGAACCTGAGCATCTTTCTTGGAAGCTGCTGTTGAACCAGCTCTAGCCCAGGAGAAAGAATGAAAATATATCTTAATTTTGCAGAAGTCATACTTTTTGAAAGAAAAACCCTGCTGAAAGTTGCAATAACTAACTCAACCTTACACAACCTGGGGCTTTTCAGATGTTTTGGAGTACACCTTCCAGTAATTTTGATCATTGCTTATGCTGGTTGGCTCTGATGGGGGCTGAAGTCCAAAACATCAGGAGGTACCAGATGGGGAAACAAAATTGAAAAGGTACTTTCCCATCCCGAGTTGTCAAGCTAACTTCGTGATTTACAGTGCAGAAAGGGATCTGAAACCTGCAGGTGACCTTCCTGTAGCTTCCAAGCACTGGAGAGTTCTGAGGGCCTTTTCCTATATTCTGTGAAGTGTTGGAGTTATCCTTCAAGCAAAGTACAAGAGAATCTCTACCATGGTACCACATACTAATGTCTGCTCATGTATATAGAAGTGAATATGCAACTGACTGAGGGTGTTCACCCCAAAATAAGCTTCAGGGCCACCACAAGTATATACTCATACCTCCAGGAGAATAATCTCCTCAAGATGACAAAGATGGCAAAATATGTTTGGGGCATAAGGCACCTGCAAATATTTGCTGCGGTTCAAATTGTGGGGTGAATACCCCAGCTCCTTAATTATTTTTACTCACACTGGCTAATATTGACATAGGACATGATGGCTGACCATGTCTGGTTTCCAAGCAAGGCACTGGACCAGCAACAACCATATGCCAAAAGATGATGGTTATGACAATTAACATCAACAAGTGTTAACATTCTTATAGCAAAGGAAACATAAAAGACTGGATTCAGAAATATTAGCAGTTTTAAATAGAAAAAGAATGGGGGACCCTATGGAAGCAGTTATTTCTGTGACTGCTACTTTGCAGAAATAACTGGTGATGGGAAAAATATTTCATACTGTTTTGTATTGAGCTGGACATTGCAACTTTTAGTGCATTATTTTTAGGCCAGTTTGATTGTTTTTGAGATAGAAAACAAACCACATTGTTATTTCTTTGCAATTATTTTAAAGTTTACTTTAAAGCATATTTTTACTGTGCTGTTTCTAACTTCTTCCTGCAATAACCTTCTTGACAATTATGGTTCAGCCCTTATCTCCAAAGGGCTCCCAGGGAGACAGGAAGTACCAGGATGTCCTCCTGGGTTAGACACCCGTGCAAAGGGAATGATTCTTTCTACTCTCACACTCTACTGTGGCATTCATTTTATTTATTACATTTATATCCCACTTTTTCCTCTTGCAAGGAACCCATTGTGGCTTATATAGTCTATCTCTCCATTTTATCCTTGCATTGAGCCAGTGAGCTAGGTTAGGATGAGAGTGAATGATCGTGCAGTCCCCCAGTGAGCATCAAGAGCTATGGGAACCCAGATCCCAGTCCAATGCTGTAATGGCTACCGCCACTAAACTACAACTTTTCCCAGTTCAACTTGTCTACCTGTGTCTTCATAGCCATCCCTGTCATCCCTTGGTCTTCTCCAGCTTCATGGAAGAAAGAAAAAGAAAAAGAGAGAGATGAGGGAGGGAGGAAGGAAGTTTCTTTAAATTGCCACTATTTCCCTATACACTTGATACCATAACGTCAATGTTCAGCTTGTAAGTACAAGCTGAAACAAATAGAAATTATGGAGAGGCCTTCATTATTGTAAGCACAGTAGGGCAAAAATGACAGTTGCCATGGAGCGAGGTTAAATACCATTACACTGGGTGCATGCCTTACTAAAGCTTCAGAAAACCAGTCTACATATATTTACTAAATGAGCATGTGTCCAGGCCTCTAATTTACCAAGTTCCATGGGAACGTATTAGCAAGGAAGAGGGTGCCAGAAGGAATATTAGCGATTAATAATGCATATAGTATTGAGAATTTAGTGTCTTGCGAAAAGTTATTTTACAGTCAAAACTCATAAATCCACTTCTGTTGGAGCTGATGACTATTATATTTGTGGATAGCATGGATTTTACAGCCTTATAGTCTGTAAAAGATTAAAGAGAGTATATCACTTTTTACATAATACTATATATGGAAATAAGATATGAATAATGAATGAACCTGGGGGATTTTTCTCTTTGGCAAAAAGCCCTAACCTCTTTTAACCCATGTCAAAGAGGCAGAATCTCTACAAGCCTTTACAGAATATATGATGAAAATCCCTCCTGCACTAACTTATACCACTTTAAATGATTTATTTCAAGACCTTTGCCAAATATTTTGGAAAGGGGAATATAGGCTGGCACAATCCTTTCTGTTATTGATCTATTACTGCAAGCATCTTCAAACCTCACCTTGGAAAGAACGTTTATATTTAAAACTGCAGTTCACTGAAACTGCTCACATATTCAGACAGAACATTTTGAACATCATTAAAATGGGCGGTTTAAAGGAATAAGCCAGCAGTATTTTATAAGTAATGCTCCCATGTTTGCTATTGGATGTCTTGGATGAAAGCCTTTTCCAAGGGACAGAAAGTTCATATTATAAATTGGCTCTGGTATCTACAAATAGCAATTAGTGTGATTTATTGCACTGCAAAGTGCTTCCACGGGGAGCAAAACATTTGTGAAACATATCCATGAGAGAAGCAGAGGTAGCTGCCATGAGCAGGTACCCACAATTGTAGAAAAGCAAGCAAGGTTTGTGCACCCAACAATCAGAAGGAAAGGGAGGTGCTGACTCTCCTGCTTATCAAAGGTAGGCAGCCTGGTACCTTCTTGGATGCTTTGAACTATAACATCTAGGATGGCTAATGGTTGGGGAGAATTGTAATCCAGAACTGCAAAAGGCAACCAGGTCCCCCTGTTCTGATTTCAACTATATATTACTTGAAAGTCAGTGCTAGTAGGCTTTTCTTTCTTACTCTAAAGCAGAGATGGGGAAACTCAGACCCAGGGTCCCAATCCAGCACAGTTCCCTGGATGGCCATAGTCCCTTTTTCTGGCCCCACACTCTTTGCTTCAACTACCAGTCATTTGGTGGTTTCCCAGCTTTCGTGCGGTTTCTCACTCCACCTGCTCATTCTAAAATATTGAAACATTTCTCCAAAAATTTAGTTATTGGGAGTTTTAGGCTACAGTAGGCTTGGTTTTAAATTTTAGTCCCACCTCTTTTGCCTTTGGTTCTGCTCTTTGTTTTTGGCACTGCACACTGAGCACATCAGTGGTGCTGAGGTAAGCACATCTCCAACATTTCAAATGTAAACTGTGTCTTTATTCATGTTTGAGTCAGAGAGTCTAAACTAGGTAAATCTTCATCAAAAGCAAACTGAAATCAATTTTGAATACATCTTTACCTTATTCCACTCAAAATGAGGAATATTTTATGTATTTATGTGGTAGATTTTTATGCCACTTTTTCTTATGAGCCCAAATATACACTATTGTTCCCTGTTATATCCAGCTGAGTGGAAAACTTGCAGTTGTCATGTGCATGAAGCACCATCTGCCATCTCATCCCATAGCTTCCTTCAGGACTTTCAGTTATATTCTGCAAAACTGGAAATGTCATTTGTGAACCACACCTCCTGAGTCAAGATTATGCTTATCTCTAAATGCTGGATATACCCAGCTATTCTACTGGCTTTCTTAAGTGGGGTCCCGATAGTCATTGTCAAATCTGAGCCTGCTTGTTGAAGGGCAGCTGCTCAGTGTTTGATTTTGGTTCACAGCAGATAAATTTGATATTAGGTTAGATGTCAAGCTAGGACAAGTCTGTGGTTGCAATTTTCCCATTGCCTTGGGCAACATTCAATAGGTCTGCTATGGATATATCAGAGGTGGGAGATGTTCTGCTTCCTAATCCTAGCTGTTACAGGCATAGCAGCTCTGCCAGAAAAATAGGTGGCAAGATTAGCTGTAGAGGGTTCAATCCAGATCCAGGTGCATGCAACTGGGAGAAGGCATCTTTTCTGTGCAGAGCTCTTCCGTTCATGGGAAGCAGATCCTCTAGCCAAGCAATAACATTTCTGAGTTTTTTGCTATTGTACAGCAGAGTCGTGCCCGACCCATCGTGACCCCATGGGCAACATTCCTCCAGGCTCTCCTGTCCTCCACCATTCCTTGGAGTCCACCCAAGCTCACACCCACTGCCCCAGTGACTCCATCTAGCCACCTCATCCTCTGCCACCCCCTTCTCCTTTTGATGTCAATCATTCCCAGCATCAGGGTCTTCTCCAGGTTGTACAGCATACCCACATTTTAATCGAGCAGCAAAGCAGTTGATTAATTGTTGGTGAAATACACATGTTTAGGTGTGGTTAGGCCATATTCATGCTTTTTCCCTCCTTTTATGCAGGGTGGATTGCCATGTTGGGAGCTATGTGCCTGCTTGTGTTAGCCAACATTCATGATTTTGAGATGATTCTGAATAGAGTGGAATGGGCAACACTCCTCTTCTTTGCAGCATTGTTTGTTTTAATGGAGGTAAGAAGTGTTCCTGAAGTTTGAATACCTGCCATTTTTGCTACCTTATATTTTGGTTGCTTGAATGAGAATACAATTCATTCAGAAGAGGAGACCTTTCAATGCCATTACATTGAAATAGCAGTAATGTGAAAGTGACTATTTCATGAAGATGTACTAGGAATGTGTATCCTATGCCACATCTTGGATGCATACCTAATGCACGAGGATGTGCATTAGACTCGGGCAAAGTATGTAGGTTGATCAAAAGCAGGCCACTGTATTTGGTCCTGTTGAAGCGAAACAGCTTTCTCCTCAGAGCCAACAGAATCTAAGCTGCCCAGAATGGAGCTTTGTTGCCTCTCCTGTCTTAAGATGCACCAGATTTATACTAGTTCTGCTCTAAGAATAAAAAAGTTATTGGTGGTTACACAACTATTTCTCAGACTTCAGGCATGTGGAATTTCCTCTTGAGACTTTTAAATATCATTCAGTTCTGTCTAAGAAAAGAAAAACTTACAGCTGTTTTTGGATTTCCTGTGATAGTTAACGGGAAGCAGTGGATGTCTGAAATTTTGCTCAGGTTAGGTACCAGGCTGAAGTGGACTGACACCAAATTGCCTAAATGAGCTGCTATTCTGACCAGGAGAGGGAGGTTCGCATATTGCTAATGTCTGCTACCTTTATGACAGGAGGGAGTGCTTAGAGATGGCAAATTGCAGATTGCCATTCATGGGGTTATTGTTCATGTAGGTTGAACTCTCAACAGGCCTCCTGCAGATGCTATTTTTGGAGAAAAAAAATCAGGCTACATTATATATACTCATGCATTTCGAGAGCAACCCTATGTTCCCTGGGAAGGCCCCAGTAAACATAGAGTGTTCAAAGCTCTCCTCCTGGATCTGTAGATGCTGCTACAAGCTTGGGAGATGGGCTCTCCCCTCCTCTGCTCCCTCAGAGGCATCACAGAAAGAATAGGCTGGTTGCTTCACAAGGTCACAACTTGTCTTTCAGAGGGAGGGAAAGTGGGAGGTGATTTGATGAGTTGGAAGGGGAAAGAAGAGGCTGGCTTATGAGAAATGCTATGGCTTCTCCAGCCCTCAACAGTGCCTCTTCCAACCCCAGACAAGCTTAAAGGCCCATTTAGAGGATTGAGGGGTAAAAAAAATAGCTTCTCTCTCTTCTCTCCTTAGCAGTATCCAAGACTGAAGGTTTCTTTCTATGGTGACATCATTCTTTATTATGGTATCACTCTTCTTTCTTATAGTTCCAATATTGTCATCAGTGTAGAAAAGGAAGAAAAGGCCCTATGAGCATATCCAGTTGTTCACATGCTCATGTGCACACATGTATATATTCTAAGATGGCATGTGTATTTGTGGAGGTCATTGTATTGGACAGCTGCCCTAGAGTCCCCAGCTCCCTGTGGTCCAGAGAATCTCCGGTCCCCAATTTCAGACCAGCACACAACAACCCAAGCATTGGGAAAAAAGGACTTTATTTAAGAGGTTAACAAAAGTGTGGGGGAGGATCTAAAACCACAAAGACACACAAGACTCCACTAACACAAGGAAGGAGGGGAAAGGGAATTGGAGAGCAGCACAAACACAATTTACAACCGACCACAGCCCCCTTGGACCCTAGGCCTTGTTGGCCTCCTTGGACACAAAATAACAAGTTTAATCATTTTGCATATACTGTGATTGCATTGCAAGATATAAAACAAGCTGAGAGCTCTTTTTTTCCTTTTTCCTTTGGCCACTTATTTCTGTTTTAGTCTATTGTTGCAAAAAATTATTAGCCTTGTTACAATATTCTGAAACCGCCATAAGGCGCAAGTGATTTGCATGGGTAGGTGTTTTATTTTAGTCCCCTGTGCACACTGAAATGGACTAAACATAGTAAGTCATGGGATTCTGAAGTCTAGTTAGCAAGATCTTTCTTAAGTGACTAAGGGGAAAATTTCCTAGGCTCTTATGCTCCGGACTGAGGCATACTGGGAGTTGTAGCCAGACATTATTCTGGAAAAGTACACCTACTTTGAACAGGAAAATAGTATTTTAGAATTTATGCTACTTCCGCACAAATTATGCTCAAAGCAGCTAATAATCCAGCAGCAAAACCAAACCATTAAATCAATGTCAATAGTTTATCACTGCAACAACAGTCCAGACAATTAATTTTACTGATACTGTCAAATTGATTACAAAATAGGAAATATCAATCATTGCAGCTCAATAGCAACGATTTATCTGTAAAATGTGAGCTACAGACAAAGACACCCAAACTTCCCAGTGCAATTAGATACAATACAATACAAATGCCAAACATCTACTCTAAGTGTAATAAGTGCAGAAAGTAGCATCCAGATGTGTTACAGCCAACAACTCTGGAAAACAGACTTTTTCAGCTCCCCTAAACTAGAACTTGCCATGCTCCATTGTCTCCTTTGGTGCAGTTGTTTAGAGCTCCAATGGAGACAAAGGTGGAGGTTTTTATTCTCTTTCCCTGCACTCTGGATGTTCTGACACAATTATGCCAAGAGATGTATGAGGTTTTGCAGACTACATCCAGTTGCAGTAAGGCCACCAAATTGCAGTATATAATTAACTTGGATAATATGACCATGGTCGTTAAAAGATGTATACCATTAGGGTTATCAGACTATTAAGATCATGGTCTCTACTGAGACTTCAAAGAATGATTTAATCACAGTAGATTTACTGGTTTCATTAAATGCTATCTAGCTTGCAAAACCGAGTTCAGGGACAATGGCTATTGTTATTAGACAACAGCATTGCTGGAATAAACTGAGCTTTGTTCCTGAGAGCCATGAGTTTGAGAGGTGAGAATGGGCCTTCAGAAGACGAGAGTCTCTGTGTTCATTACTTTTCTTGCTGCTGCACACTGGTAATTATGAACTAAAAATCTTTTGAAATGGCTTATGTAGCTCATAGCAGGTCTCCCCTACATTTTACTGCATTCAAAGTAAAGTTTTGACATGCATATTTCTTAGGAGATATTTTCCAGATTACTCTTTGGTTTATAACATGGAGTTCCATACTAACCTTATAGTACCCCACAGAACCATGGTCAATAATCCTCGTAGGTGCAAGCCCTACCTGTTTTTTGGCCTTTCCCTTTGGTTCACTCTTTGGCAACATTAGCTTTCCATCTCTGCTACCTGTGAGGCTGGAAGTGGACTTTAACTCTGCAAATGTGCAGGAGGAATATGTGGTTCACTAATTGTACTCACTAAAATTCCACAAGAACTGCTTCTCATGGTACTTCTCTTCATAGCTGTACTTTCTTCCAGTTTTGTGGTGCAGTTCAATTAAAACTAACCGGGTAGCATTTTAAGAGAGCATATCAGTGGTTACTTCTTTAAATGTTCTCCAGGCACGTGACCAGCATTGAGAGAGAAAATAGGGGTAATAATCAAGTGCTGCTTTTGTAATGTCTAGATCTGCCCTGAGACTTTTGCTGGTTCAGTTAGTATCTGTGTTTATGCAACATCCAGACTGGCAGATGTATATCATACAGTTCACTCATTCCAAGTAGCATTTATTTTCTCTATTACTAAAATGTCTCATTTCTGTAGTTTCTGCATTTTCATTGGAAGTAAATTGCTCCTGTTCACTTCTGGTGCTCCTAGTTTGAGAACAAATTAACACCCAGCTACCTTTTGCTCAGATGTGAAACCTTCATCAGATAGAACACATCAAATAAAGTTTGAGCAGGGAACTGCTACGTTGAATGCATCTATCTGATTTGCAGGTTTTTCCATTGCTTATTTATGTTTGGCAATGTAGCCTTCTAGAGTCTCCGTTTTCTGGTTACTGCACTTCCCAGGATGTTCCAGCAAAAGAAGACTGAGAGGACATGAATAAAAGTTAGAGGAGAAGGAGAGAAGGGAATCTGTTAGAAGGACTTCAGAGAGGAAATAAAGTTTTTATGTGCTAATTTCTAAGGTTTCAAATGGAGCATAGCTATCAAAGTCTGGGCCAAACTGTGTGTAGCCCAGGAGACCTGTGATCAGAAATCTTGCTCAGTTTATTTTTCTGAAAAGTGGCAGTAGCAGGCTCCAAATTGGATTAGACCAGCAGTACAGGGTGAGGAATTTGAACCATTTCCCCTTGCTTCAGTGGCAATTTGTCTCCCCCCCCCCACTCACTCTCTCTCTCTCTCTCTCTCTCGAGGCAGGAGCATTTGGATTGGGAACACAGACTTTAGCACTCTTTAGCCACAATATTCACAACTGCTTTTAAGTAAGAACGAGTTCTCATGTAATGAATCTGATTTTTACATAGAATTTAACCCTCATGTTATCAGTGTTCCAATAAGGAATATGTGGCTTTCCAAATGTTGTTTGACTGAAACTCCAATCATCTCTCACTTTTGGCTATACTGGTGAGTGCTTATGGGAACTGCTGCCAAACAACATCTGTAGGGCCACACTTTCCTCACCACTGCTTTGGAATCTAGCTTGGGGCAGTGGGGTGGGGAAAGGGAAGATTGCATGTGAATTCTGAAGCCCTTTAATGCTGCTTCCCAAAATTCATGGGCATCCACAATAGATTTTTTAAGACCCCTGCCCCCCAATAGCATATAGAACTGCAATGGAGTGCCAAAAAGTGCCCAGAAATGTTAGCTTCCAGTCAAGCTGGATTTGGACTCTAGCAGCTACAGATACTATGTTGTTTTTCTACTTTTTAATTCCTCCCTCCCTCTGTGTCTCTCTCTCTGTGTGTGTGAAGGGGGGAGGGAGGGAGAAAGAGAGAGAGAGGGTCCAGGATGCAAAAATAGCTCCCAGGCTATCTGAAGTTGCCCAACCCTGGTCTAGATGGACAAATTTCTGAATACAAACAGCTGAATGACCAGCAGCTAATATGATTAATAGAGGATCATTTTGCAGTGCAAGGGCCGGAAAACTGTATCATGAGTCCCTGTTTCAATCCATCCAATTAAGCTGAGAGCAGAACTGCTATGACATCTTACTTTTGTAGTGGGATGGTAGCACAAAAAGTACATTTAGCATGTTCTGCCCATGCCTACTTAAGTCACTCTTGTTCTCCAAGCCTACTTTTTGCTAGGAATTTGGGCTAACTAACCTTTTGCTTCTGCTGAGACTATATTACCAGGTGTGCTATTCCAACGCCTTTCAGCTGAGTTGTTTTTCTGTGGATGTTTTGCACAGGACCAGTTGCTTACAGCTCCCTGTTGTGGTGTTGTTTTCAAAGTCATGCCTCATTGAGTATTCAGCCCCTGACTTAATGGGGAGACAGAGAATGAAACTTCAACAGGTTAGAGCTACTGGGAATCAAGGTTATTTTGAGATGGTTATTCTGTCAGAGCATCTGTGTTGTGTATTCTCTCTGTCTTTTCTGCCAGCACTGACATGTTTGCTCTTTGTTTTTTATTCTCTTTGGTCACCCACTGGAGCAGTTAATACCTGAAACAAAGATAAGTGAATTTGGACCATGTACCCGTCTATGTTTTCTTGGAGAGTTATTGTGGAGGTTACAATTTCCTGATTCACTTTTAACTGGCAGGTGGGATCTGTGAATATTTCACCTGTTTATATTGCAGACTGCACAAAGCAGAGTCAAGTGAATCACTGATAAATGGAAACAGAATCTTTAAATGATCCTATTCAGTACCTTAGGAGAAGTGGAAATGTGCTCATTTTTAAGGCAGGCAGGAATGCTACAAACGCTTTTTGTAGGCCCAAATGGTGAGCTGTTTATTGAAGAATAAGCAAACAGAACTGAACAGGAAAATGAAAGTAAAACACAAAAAACTCTGAGGAAAGTCTTTTGCTTCAACCCAATGGAGAGAAAAGTTCAAAATTAATTTTTACATATCTCATTACTACAAGAAGTCTTGAAATCCTAGAAGAAGCCTGGATGCTGGCTAACAGATACATTCACAAGTATATAAAATAGACAATCCCCACCCTCAACTGTATCTGAGTGCCTGAAGTATCAAACACTGCCAAAAAACATTGTACCTAAGGAGATAAAAAGGGTAGGTAATAGTATGCTGATTAGTGCAGTTGATTGAGAGAAATGAATAAAACTTACCTGTGTTGTTAGATGAAAGGTAATGGATGTTGTTGGATGTTGTTGGATGAAAAGTAATGCATTTCAAGTACTGGTTCAAAATAAGAGGTAGCTAGATTTGAAGCTGCAGCTCACTAATTACATTATAGATATGGAAAAAATTAAACTAAGGCTTTGGCAGGATGGAGCTCAAAGAGTAGGTTTTCCTGAGACAACCTTATAAACAACAAAAAGCCTTGTGGGATCTTAAAGACTAAGGACCCAATTTTGTGGCCTTCCAACTTTTAAAAGATTTTTTTCACTCTCTTTGCTACTTGGTAGAAAATCAATTTTTTGGTATGGGGTTACTTGCTTAAGGTTTTAAAATGTGAATTTTACATATCTAATTTAATTCAATATTATTTTTCAACTAGGCTTTGGCTCATCTTCATTTAATAGAATACATTGGAGAACAGACAGCTTTGTTAATAAAGGTATGATTTATAATAATTTGTTTCACTCAGATACACTCTGAGTAGTGCAGACATTCTGTATTGCCATCATATTTATGGCATTATATTAATGATTAAATCCTGTTGTCAGGGATGCAAAAAAATATGCTTTGGCTTCCTTTACTTTTTCCTTTTTCAGTATGATCCAAACCGAAGTGCCAGAAATAAAATTATGGAACTCAACCTTCCCTTTTTAGTTTCATGATTCAGATATAATCAATATAGCAATCTCGTTGCAAAACAGTAACTATTATTTCTCATATGTGGCATTATAGATCTTCCCCCAGTGTTTAGCACTAGGGGAAAAACCCAGATGCATTGAGGGTCAGCACTGCGGGGGATCTGCTGAGTCTGAGGGTGGTGCTAGGTACTGAAAAACCCAGCTTTACAAGGCATGGGGTGGGGATGTTAAAAATGTACATATCTGTATATGGTGATACACATATGGTCTAAATCTCATTCTCTCTGTGTATCTTTGAAGGATCCTTTCTCCCAAGCACGGCCCCATTTTTTAAAAGGAACAAGCAGGCAACACAGTGAAGAGCATTTCACTTAAAAAGAAAAATGCAGGCAGAAAAATTCAAGGAGGGGAAAGCAAGTGTAAGCAATAGGTCCACAGGGATGAGGTGCAAGAAAGATCATCAGGCCCCTCTACCTTTATTTCAGCAAATGTTCATAGGCAGCAGGCTGGTGCGGCAGAGGCCACCCCAAAGAATGCAGGCCTCC
Source organism: Varanus komodoensis (assembly GCF_004798865.1). Taxonomy (NCBI): domain Eukaryota; kingdom Metazoa; phylum Chordata; class Lepidosauria; order Squamata; family Varanidae; genus Varanus; species Varanus komodoensis. The sequence continues at coordinate 84,796,044 of NW_025335268.1, forward strand.
AAATGATAGGTTTTGGGGCTCCAGCCCTACTGTGCCAGCTCCCAACACTGCTTCTGGCTGAGTCCTGTCCACTGTGGAGTCTGTTGCCAAGCAAAAGAACTTTCTCCTGCCCTTGCTATTGCTTCCTGTTTACCAGCCTTCTCCAAGGAGAATAGCTGTGGAGGGGCAAGGGGATGGAGCGTCAGTACTCATCTTCTCTCAGCCTCTGGATGGTGGTGTTGCAGATGCGGCCCAAGGAACAGGGCAAGACAAACATCAGGGAAGAGGAGTTTGGCTATTTGGGACGGAAGCTGAAGGCAAACTGGAAGTTTACAGTAGTTATGAAAGTACCCAGGAAGACCAATCACTATCCAGGGGTTCCTTGCACACCCAAGGTTTCAAATATATTTAAATCCATTTTATTGCTAAGTCTTTTTAGCAACACTGCAAGATTAGAAACATATAGCTAAAAGGACTGACTGCCGAGTTGAATAGTATATGTAGTTCAGTGCTCCTTGTTTCGCTATATTTTAGGAATGTTGGTAATTTTCTTTGCTCATGATTTTCAAATCCATTTTTCACATGGTATCAAATGTTTGGTCTGTGCAATGCATCACAAACTTAGAAATGTAGATATTTCTCACAAAAAAATATTTTATATCTGAGAGGTACAAGTTGGGTACATTTGTTTGGAATGCCCCTTCCCCAGACCTTACAGTAGGAAAAGTAAAGTAGGAAGAGTAAAAAGACCTTAAAGTAGGAGAATCATTGGTATTGTACTCTGAGTAGCTTAGAATCAGGGTGGGGTAAACATAATAAATAAGAGGGCATTACATAGTTAATAAAATATAATATTAAGGGTTGGATCAGGACTAAAGGAGGCCCACATAAATTAATGAGGATTAACGTATTTATTTTATTTATAGCCTGTCTTTTTCCTACAAAGGGCTCAAGGCAGTGTACATTATGACTAACTGAAATCTCACTGCTTTCAGTGGGTCTACCCTAAATGAACAGCTATACATTATAGCTGTTCATAATATTCATGTATTTTTAAGGACAAATTTAATTGTTAGAAATATTAACAGTTCTAGTCCTCCTGCACACTTTTCTGTTGAGTCATTTATGTGGAAAGCCTTGCAGAGTTTTTGCTTCAGTTATAAAAAGAACAGTTGATTTATTAATTGTACTAGCAAAACAATAGCTTTCAGGGCACAGGGGTCATTTATTTTATTATTATTTTTAATGCCAGGTAGTGCCTGAAGAGCAGCGCTTGACAGTTGCTATCATTTTGGTCCTCTGGGTCTCTGCTCTGGCCTCATCTTTAATTGACAATATTCCATTCACTGCCACAATGGTAAGTTGTCTTTGCTTCCTTTCTTTAAGCACCAGCAGGAACCTTGCTGAATGCCTGGGTCACTGCCGGTTTCTTTTCAATCCTCCCACTGATTTGTTTACAAAAGCTGTTTCTGCATATCTGGTTGTATGGTTGCCAAGGAGTCCCTTTCAACAGTGTTCTGAGAAGAGAATTTAAACTTTTTTTTGGCCCCATTGGAAGACTTGCACCTTATTCCACAGGGGAGAGCAATCCATTTTCCCTTGAGGACCGTATTCTTGTGTGGATAATCTGTGGGGGTCCACATGTCAGTGGTTGGGTAGAGCAGAATGCACTGGTAAGCATGGCCTGATGGGGCTTCCCTTCTCTCTTTCTGGCACTCCCTTCCTCCACTTCTCTCATCCTTTCTACCCAGCAGGCAGCCAAGCAAAAAACAGCCTGCACTGGCCAGGGCCTGAACTTGGAGCATTTTTAAAATTAAGCTGTTCTATGAAATTATGCTGAGAGCTGCAGGTTGTCCAACCTTGCTTTACTGCATAGGTTTTATGAATATTTTCCAGAGTTTGTACATTCATTCTTGCTTTCTTAACCTTGCTCTAAAGAGTAGAGAGTCAAGTGTCAATGGCCGTATAGTGTTGATTGCATCTTCCAAGAAGTGCAAGATCATTACTGAATGTGAAGGTCATGAGTAATGACTACAAGTGAAAAGAAGAACGAAAAGGAGTATTGGACAAGACAGCACTATAACCCTGTGGAAAGGAGGACAAAACTTTGTTGTTGTTAGTTGCGAAGTTGTGTCCGACCCATCACAACCCCATGGACAACATTCCTCCAGGCCTTCCTGCCCTCCACCATCCCCCTCCACCTGCCCTCACACCAACTGCCTCAGTGACTCCATCTAGCCACCTCATTCTCTGCCATCCCCTTCTTCTTTTGCCATC
>NW_025335268.1:84798399-84832046 GCF_004798865.1 Varanus komodoensis
CTAGCCACCTCATTCTCTGCCATCCCCTTCTTCTTTTGCCATCTATTGTTCCCAGCATCAGACTCTTCTCCAGGGAGTCTTTCCTTCTCATTAGGTGGCCAAAGTATTTGAGTTTCATCTTCAGAATCTGGCCTTCTAAAGAGCAGTCAGGGTTGATCTCCTCTAGGACTGGCCAGTTTGATCACCTTGCGGTCCAAGGGACTCGCAGGAGTCTCCTCCAACACCACAATTCAAAGGCCTCAATCCTTCGGCGCTCAGCCTTCCTTATGGTCCAGCTTTCACAGCCATACATTGCAAAAGGGAAAACCATAGCCCTGACTATACATGCTTTTGTTGGCAGGGTGATGTCTCTGCTTTTTAGTATGCTGTCTAGATTTGCCATAGCTTTCCTCCCTAGGAGCAAGTGCCTTTTAATTTCTTGGCTGCAGTCCCCGCCTGCGGTGATCTTGGAGCCCAGGAAAATAAAATCTGTCACTGCCTCCATTTGTTCCCCTTCTATTTGCCAGGAAGTGATAGGACTGGATGGCATGATCTTAGTTTTCTTAATGTTGAGTTTCAAGCCAACTTTTGTGTTCTTCTCCTTCACCTGCATCAAGAGCTTTAGGTGAGAGTGGTATCTGCATATCTGAGGTTGTTGATATTTCACCTAACAATCTTAATTCCAACTGGTGATTCATCTAGCCCCACCTTTCTCATGATGTGCTCTGCATATAAGTTAAATAGGCAGGGCGACAGTATACAGCCTTGCCGAACTCCTTTCTCAATTTTGAACCAATCAGTAGTTCCATGTCCAGTTCTCACTGTTGCTTCTGACCCGCATATAGGTTTCTCAAGAGACAAAGAAGATGGTCAGGTACTCCCATCTCTTTAAGAACTTGCCACAATTTGTTGTGATCCACACAATCAAAGGCTTTAGCATAGTCAATGAAGCAGAAGTAGATGTTTTTCTGGAACTCCCTAGCTTTCTCCATGATCCAGCGTATGTTGGCAATTTGATCTCTAGTTCCTCTCCCTCTTTGAAATCCTGCCTGTACGTCTGGTAGTTCTTGGTCCACATACTGCTGGAGCCTAGCTTGTAGGATTTTGGGCATAACTTTGCTAGCATGTGAAATGAGTGCAATGGTGTGGTAGTTTGAACATTCTTTGGCATTGCCCTTCTTTGGGATTGGAATGTAAACAGACCTTTTCCAATCCTGTGGCCACTGTTGAGTTTTCCAAGTTTGCTGGCATATTGAGTGTAGCACTTTTACTACATCATCTTTTAAGATTTTGAATAGAATAGCTCAGCTGGAATACTGTCACCTCCACTAGCTTTGTTGTTGCTCAGACTTCGTAAGGCCCATTTGACTTCACATTCCAGGATGTCTGGCTCGACGTCAGCGACCACCCCATCGTGGTTGTCAGGGATGTTAAGCTCTTTCTTGCATAGTTCCTCTGTGTAATCTTGCCACCTCTTCTTAATCTCTTCTGCCTCTGTGAGGTCCCTGCCTTTTTGGTCCTTTATCATGCCCATCTTTGCATGAAACGTTCCCTTCATATCTCCAATTTTCTTGAAGAGATCTCTGGTCTTCCCTATTCTATTGTTTTCTTCTATTTCTTTGCACTGTTCATTTAAGAAGGCATTCTTATCTCTTCTAGCTATTCTCTGGAATTCTGCGTTCAGTTGGGTGTATCTTTCCTTTTCTCTCTTGCCTTTCACTTCCCTTCTTTCCTCAGCTATATGTAAAGCTTTCTCTTTAGCAAGAAATTTTGCTTTCTTGCATTTCTTTTTCTTTGGGATGGTTTTAGTTGCTACCTCTTGTACAATGTTGCAAACCTCCGCCAAAGTTCTTTAGGCACTCTGTCTATTAGATCTAATTCCTTAAATCTATTTGTCACCTCTACTCTATATTCATCAGTGTATGATTTAGGTCATACCTGAGTGGCCTAGTGCTTTTCCTTACTTTCTTCAATTTAAGCCTAAATTTTTCAATGAGAAGCTCATGATCTGAGCCACAGTCAGCTCCTGGTCTAGTTTTTACTGACTGTATAGAGCTTCTCCACTTTGGCTGCAGAGCACATAAGTCAATCTGATTTCTGTGTACTAAAGGAGAATTGGCTTCTCGCTGGTATTTGAGTTCATATTAGAGTCAGGGAATCCTAGATTACCACACAGAGGGCATGGTGGAAACATAAATTAAAAGTAGTATATGGTCAAAAGCAGAGAGTCAGGATAGCATAAAGATTAGAACATTGGACTGGGACTCAGGAGACCAAATTCCCTCTCAGTCATAAAGCTGATTAGGTTACTATTAGTTAGTCACTGACTCTCAGTTGAAGCTATCTTGCAGAGTTGTTGTAAAAATGAAGAGGGGCAATCACCTCAGGTTTCTCTCAAGGAAAAGATGGAATGAAAATATAACAGATGAATTGAAAAGCAAGGAAAAGAGGGTTAATGTGATCGAGAGTTAAGTCATCTCTATACCAAAACAAACCCCAGTGCCAGTAATCCTGCCCGGTTTGATATGAACGTCAATTTTACAGAGCAGTTCTATGGTCCCGAGACAGTGTCTGAGCAGCCATAAGATGCTGTAGATAAATGACCTGGGAAGATGGGATTTGATCATGGATCCCCTTGCTGCCCTGTCCCATGGCTGCTGCAGAAAGCATTGCAAACTCTGAAAGGGAGGAAATGGCCATTTGGGGAGCAAGGTAGCAGGCCAGGAGGAGAATAGAGCTGGATCTGCTAGACCCAAAATGCTTTTGGCTCCCATCCTTGTCTACAGCAAGGTAGGAGAGTTAGGTAGGCCTCTCTAATGTAAAATCCCATTGTTGTTTCTTGCACCCTACAAGGCTTTTGCCCACAGAGTCCTCCATTTAAGAAACTCCCCATGTAGAGGACCTCTAATCAATAGGGTGGTACTAAAGAAGCATGGGCAAGGGATCCCCATCACGAGAAAAGATGATTACAATTTAAAGGCATGCAGTTACTCTTGCAAGTACAAACTTCTATTTTCCAGTGTGTAAGGAAGTACAGAGGAAGCTACATTTGATTCAAGTTTGCTACCCAAGCATTTCTTTTCTCTGAATTTGGGAACCATATGGTTTCTGGCTGAAAGAGATGATAGACATTCACAGGATGGACGTGTGAATGAAGCTGGAGCATTGGTTTTTGCCAAAACTTCTGCCCAAGTGAAGACAATGGTTTGGCAGAAGGTACAGCTGCATGAGAAATCATGAGGAGCAGGCGTTATTTCTTTTGATCACATCGGTCATCCCTTTTGAACATCCCCGTGGGTGTGCTTGAAACCACGTTTGGATCTTCCGTACAGCCTGAAGTGCCTGATGCTGCCTAAACTTGAAATCTGGATGGGTGACGTGAGTCCTGCATTGACGATGCGGTTGGACCTGATGGCCTGCTAGGCCTCTTCCAACTGTATGATTCTATGAAAACAAGGCACATAAAATCTCTTAAAAGCAGCCTACCCAACTTGGTGCCCTTTACATGTGATATGTTGTTCTTGGTCAAGGTGCCTAGGAATTATGGGAATTGTAATACACTCTGGAGGGCACCAGGAGGCGAATCTGTTTTAGTGGTAACCCAGTTGGATTTAATATGAAACTACCAGTAATGAAGTACTGTGCAGTGGCAAGATCGGTTCCAGGCTGGTTCCTTCAGCAATAAACCAGAAATAAAGTTCTAATGTGAACATAGCCACAATCAGCAACCCTTTCCCTATTTCCAGGTTCACAATTGTCATTTTACGCTAGTATAAATTCGATAAATATCATGAAATGTCATTTAAGGTTAATTATACCTCTTTGCTATTTTTAACCTTATTGCTTAGGCAGGAGATGCTCTCAACCAGGTTTAAAATGTAATTTATTTGTTTAAAACAACAGCTTCTTAGTATTATTAATTCAATTGTCAGGGAGTTCTGCCCTCAGAATGTTATGCAGCAAAACCTTTTTTTACCATGTTCTTTGTTTTACTAAATCATTATTGTACACTGCATATGTTGAGCCATCTGTTTATATCTTTCTGTTTTATTACTAGGGCCCAGAAGTTGTTATACTGAACCACTCTTTCACACTTTTCTCTCAATACAGTGTAATAAACCATTGTGCTAATTAACACTGGCAACATGCATTCTCGGAATAAGTGGCAAAATGATGTGTGTGTAGGAGGGGAAAAGATATATTGAGCTTGAAAACTAATTTCTTTTAAACAGCCTAAGGTCAAATAGGTAGAACTCACGATAAAACCAATACCATGCCAACAAATCTAACAAAACATAACAGTTAAAATAATTGTGAAACAGTTACATACTAGCAACAAAAGAAAGCACAAAATATTACAATCCATCCATCCAAAGAGCCAGCATTACTCTCTAAAACACTCTGCAAAGAGCAGGCTCCCTGACAGTCTTGTGAAAGTTACCAAGAAATTTGCTTGGTGAGTCTCACAGTAAAATTGAAAATTGAAAAGTTCTTGTTTCTCCTTGTCATTTCTTTCAAAATTTTCCAGTTGGACCAGGTGTCCAGGAAGAGGCCTCCTGTAATTCCACAGTCCAGTCAAGTCCTTACTCAGCAGTCCAGTTTCACACAGTCATACTTGCCATCATCTGAAAATGGACAGGAAAGGAACATGGAGGCAACTTTTCAGATGCTATGCCCACATGTTTTCCTCCTGCTGACTGGTGGTGGCTCATGTCAGAATCACTCTGAGCTCCCCATTCCTCAGTGAGTTTAGCTTCTCACCACTGTCATCAGCTGCAACTGCTCTCATCCTCTTTCTTATCATGATTACCACTTGCTTGACAGGCAGAGTGTTGGTGGACCAGTAGACAGGGGCATCTACTGTATCCTTTCTACCAGCTGGAGCTGGTCCATCAGCTGTGCCCTTGCCTGCACAGAGAGAGCCTGGCGACATTGACCCATGCACTAGTAATTTCCCATTTGGACTATTGCAATGCCTTTACATGGGACTACCCTTGAAGATGATCTGGATACTTCAACTGGCACAAAATAGAGCAGCTGGGCCAGAAGACATGATCATATAATGCTGGTCCTGCACCATCTGCACTGGCTTCCAATTGAAGCCTAGGCCTGATTTAAGGTGTTGACAATGACATACAAAGCCCTAAACAGTTTAGAGTCTGGCTATCCAAAGGAACACTTCCTTCCATATATATCTGCCTGGTGCTTAAGATATTCTATGGTAGTACTTCTCTGAGAGCCCTCCTTGAAGGAAGTGAGGAGGGCTGTTACAAGGAGAAAGGTCTTCCCATTGGTGGTGTCTCATTTACGGAATGCTCCCCAGAGAGGTTCATCTGGTGCCAACTCATTATTCCTTTTGGCTCCAGACCAGAACTTTTTATTTAACCAGTATTTTAATTGTAGATTTTAATGTATCTTTGATTTAATCCTATTTTAATCAAGTGCTGTAAATTGTTTCTATGTTCTTAAAATTGTAAACCATCTTAAGATTATCTATGAAAATATAGACAGTATAGAAAAAATTAAAATAAATAACCACCACAGTACATCATACCTTTCCCTTCAGTTTACTTCCCAGTGATAAAATTGGTGTATATTCATCCTCATTCACTGCCTAGCTATGAGAACGGCATGTATTTCCCTGTCCAAAAAATGTGCAGATTTCCCAGAGATTTAAAAAGCACGAAGCCTTACAGCAGTGGTGGTGTACCTATGGCACATGTGCCACAGTGGGCACGCGGAGATCTCTCTGTTGGTACGCGAGCCAAGTTGCCCCAGCATCGCCCCAGCAGCCAAACATTGGATAACAGCGTACATAGAGGCCATGCAATGCTCAGAAAGGAGCAGTGGTGCCTGGCGATGACGTCACAAACCGTGACTCGTCCAAGTTTTCGCATGGCCGGTCAGTGCACTGCCAAGGATATATATATACATTTGCGTGGACTGGCTGTGAGCTGCTTTTTCTAAACTAAAACCTCAGCTTTCAGGTTTTATTGTACTGTTGGCACTTTGCCATAAATAAGTGGGTTTTGGGTTGCCATTTGGGCACTTGGTCTCTAAAAGGTTCACCATCACTGGGTTAGGGTCAGAAAAACAAGGTGTCCTGGGATGATTTTGATGGTTGGAATGCGTTTATAGAATGGGCAGAAATGATGAGCAGTGCAGAAAAAGCTCTTCAAGGAAGGCTTTTTCAAAAATGCATTATTTTCAATGGTATTTTACCCCTATGTTGGGGTCAGGGGTGTGCACCAGGGTAGGGTTAGGGTTACGAAAAACGAGGTAGTCTGGCATGATTTTGATGGTTGGAATGTATTTAGAATGGGCAGAAATTTTGAGCAGTGCAGAAAAAGCTCCTCAAGGAAGGCTTATTTGAAATTGCATTATTTTCAATGGTATTTTACCCCTTTGTTAGGGTTAGGGGTGTGCACCAGGGTAGGGTTAGGGTTAGAAAAATGAGTTGTCCTGGTGTGATCTTGATTGTTGGAATGTGTTTAGAATTGTCAGAAATGATGGGCAGTGCAATAAAAGCTCCTCAAGGAAGGCTTTTTCTAAATTTCATTAATTTCAATATCTTTTTACTCCTATGTTAGGGATGGGGGTGTGCACCAGGGTAGGGTTAGAGTTACCAAAACGAGATATCCTGGCATGATCTTGATGGTTGGAATTTGTTTAGAATGTGAAAAAATGATGAGCAGTGTAGAAAAAGCTCCTGAAGGAAGGCTTTTTCGAAATTACATTATTTTCAATGGTATTTTATCCCTATGTTCGGGTTAGGGGTGTGCACCAGGGTAGGGTTAAGGTTAGAAAAACGAGGTGTCCTGGCATGATTTTGATGGTTGGAATGTGTTTGAATGGTTATAAATGATGAGCTGTTCAGCACCAGAGCCCTATGTATCGGCACCTGAGCCAAGTCGCCCCAGCAGCCGAGGATCGGTTAGCAGGGTACCTAGGGGCCATTCGCATGTTCGCAAAGATGTAGCGGCCCCAGCCAATGATGTCTCAAGCTGTGGCTCATTAGCCTCGACTCATCTGAGCTTTCACATGTCTGGTCAGTGCGCTGCCAAGGATATATATATATTTGGTTGGACTTACTGTGATTTTTTCCCCCAAACTAATCTGCAATTTTTAAGTTTCATTGTAGTGTTGGCACTTTGTGCTAAATAAGTGTGTTTTGGTTTGCGGTTTGGGCACTTGGTCTCAAAAATGTTTGCCATCACTGCCATGCAGGGGTGAATGGAATGCTCTCCCATGTTCCCCCACTCATTGTGTCCCATCTAGTTTCCCTGCCAGGGTTCTTTTCACAGCTCCCAGGGGACTGTGGTCAGTGCCATGAAAATAAACTACCAAAAAATGGATGGCCATAAAATTTCTTTCTGGATTAGGGTTCTTAGAAGTAGTTTCTAGCGTAGACTCAATAAACTGCTCTGTGCATGTTCACGAACTCTTTCTTTGCTGGTGAATAAAGACATTTGGCAAAGAATGGCCTGTGGTTTTCGAATGTTGAAGAGGGAATTTTAGCTCCTGACAAGCACAGGCTAAGTCAACAAGAGCATCAAGAGTTTTTCGCAACTTTTGATGAATGGCTCATTACCACTTCTCATAACCCGTGATGGAATCAGATGACACACCAACCCATTATAAGTTCAGAAACCCCCTGAACAAGCCATGGGTTGTCAGAAATAAGCCATCTTGTGAAAGGCAGTTTGAGTTTGGATGAAAGAACAAGCCACTGTTGCTTGTTATCCATGATGGTTTGCCGGGTAATGTGAATCACAGGTGAGCAGAAGATCCTTTTTTGAGTCAGAGGGGCCATTAAAGCAGGCAGCTTCTTCTGGCTTTGCAATCTGTTTTCTTTGTGTGGTCCCTGAGCATGCGGCACAGCTTCCTGCTTTAGCAGTTTAGTGCTAGATCATGCTTATGTCACCAGCAGCACTGAAGTCTGCCTTCAGGATGCAGCCTCCGATTACAAATATATTTCATTTGTATGGCAGCAAGGTGGAAACCGTGAAGCAGAAGCAGCCCAGCTTTGATATTTGTGTGGCTCTTACATGGCGAAAACACATTAAAGGCAAATATAATCTTCTAATGCAGAATTTAGGCAGAGTTGCTCCCATTGCTTCTAAAGGAAGAGGGGATTAAAAGCTAACACCACCTTGACAAAGCAGTCACATAATTCCCGTGCAGTGTAGCTAGAGCAGTCAGTCTTACAGACCCAGAGCTTTGTGATGTGGAGAAAATTGATCTGTCAGATAAACAGAGATGGATAAACTGATGTAGAAAGTGTTCCAAGAGCAAGCTAGAAACAATAAGCCATTTCCTCAAACCAATTTAAAAAGAAGATGCCCATTTTTAATTAATCAGTCTGACTGATTTGTCCAGTGGTGACCTGATGTTGTTGCAGGCAGGTCCCTGCTGTACAGGCCAACTTTGCTTTAGTGAATGGGTTTGTGACTTACGGCAGTCCAATCCCATTTCTCACAGCGTCCCTGATTTGGCATTTTCTACTGCACTGCCAACACCTCATGCAATTCCTTTCTTCCTTTTGACATTCTACAATTCTGGCCTTAGGTAAAAATATTACTGGTGTCCAACCGGCTTGAGCTGTGCTGCCAAAGGCTTAGAAGATTGGATTAGGTAATGTCTTGGAAGTTTATTGTCTTAGAAGACTTCACCATTATTCTTCAGTGGCAGCAGCTGTAGTCTCCAGTACAGGTGGAATGACCACATAACGCATTGTGAGAGATGAGGGAATTCATCACAGAAATAGTGTAAATCAGGACACAGAATTGCACAACAGAACTGGATATATGCAGATGCAAATCTAGAAATAATTACACTTATTTAAATGGAAATAAATATCATCATGGAGGGAAAGGTAGTGATCAGATGACCTGTTTATATGCTTGCTCAGTCTGCTGTCAAAGTGCTTACTATTGATGGGCAACTTCAAGGCCTCGTCTCTCTGGTTCTTTTTTAACCAGGCGTGGACCAAGGAGTCCATGGACCAAGCAACCTGATGTCCTCTAGACATTTTAGATGACATTTCGTATAATTAGTTGCCCTTGCTCATGCTACCTGATGGGAATCCAAAACTTCTAGAGGGCATGAGGTTGCCTACATTTGAAAAAGTGAACACTTACACAGAGAATTGTTTTCTGTAAAGTAAGACATAGGGTCACCCTGAATATAGGCCCTAGAAATGCTAAGTATCTCTTAGTGCTCACCATGCAGTAAATTTCATGTCCTTTGTCCATAAGAGTTCCCATTAGTGGGCAAAGATCTGCATCCAGCTTTTCATGCATATTTTGTTTTGTTGAATTTCGGTATCATATTTAAGCATGATAATGGGTCATTAAGGAATTGCATTCACATGCACAATCCTTGCAGAATACCTCTAACTATCCCTTGAATCTTTTCTGAACATTTGAAACAACATGAAGATGGGCTGCATCTCAGTTTTAAAATAAATAAAAAGTTAGGCATGAAGTTTATTGTTACATAGCCCTCTTCTACTCTGTTTTACTGTAACTAATCACCTGGGATGACCAAAATATATGTACGTGGGTAATATTATTTCCATCCTTCTTTTCAGATCCCTGTACTTCTCAACCTGAGTCAAGATCCTGAAGTTAACTTACCTGTAAAGCCGTTAATCTTTTCATTGGCCCTGGGTGCATGTCTTGGAGGTAAGCAATGACAAGGATTTGTGCGCTGTAATGTCTAAAATTGTCTACACAAACACACAGACGTGAAAGTACCATCTTGCATTTAGGGCTGCAGCTTTTAAAACCAGCCTGCAAGTTTGATGAATTCATCAACACCTTAACTATGAGAACTGTCTGAATCTATTTCACCTGATTCTTGCTTGGATTGGTCAAATCATTTACTATGTGGATTGGTTTTTGGCTACTATCCAGATGATGTGACTGCAATCCAAGCATCCAAATTGGGCCCCATTGGTTTTGGAGCTAAGATAATTTTGTGACCTATGAGCATGAGCTATAAGCAGAGAAGTTCCCAGTCACAGACTCACTAGGGAGCCTTGGGAAAACCAGTGTTTCTCAGCTTCGTCCCTATTTTATCACATCACCTTCTATAGTTTCTATCTATGCAAAAAACCCTGACTACGCTTATGCCTATATTCTCCAATCCTCTTCTACATTGTATCTGCCTGTGTGTAAGTCCCTCCAGTGCTAGCCAGGAGCAGTTTGGGTTTACCAACTTCTTCTACCCTGCTTTGCCAGAGTCTTGACTGTGTGACAAAGGCTTCACACACAGAGTTATGTATGAGTAGGTCACCTTTATGCAGCCATTGAAAATGCTGTCGCCAGTGTATGCCTAGCAAAAGGAATAGCTTGCAGGTACAATACTGCTACCTCCACTCATGTTCTCCAAACCCATGGTGGAGATCTGAAGGAAGCTTTGGAGCATGATAAAGTACCTGGTCCATTTCAGTGCATCTTGTCCTCTTCCTTTTTGTAATGTTGTTGGTCTTCAGTGTTTCTGACCACCCTGCTTGGATGGAAGAATTTAAGGCAATTGTTTTGGGAATTTTTCCATAACACCATGTAGAAATGTCTGTTTTTCAGAATCTTAAGTCTTGTTTGTGACATTTCCTTTCCCAATTTTGTATTTTTAGAGAAGCACACAGCAAAATAGCCTTTGAAAGTAAAATAGAAAAGACTCTATCAAAGCAGGAAGTTTGTGCCTTCTTGTTAAGGTTAGGCTTGGTGGATTTCAGATCTCAGGTGGATGCTTATGATATGGATTTTACTGCAATAATTTTCCATTTGTTTTATTGTCTGTTTAAAGATCACATTTACATTTAGTTGAAATATTCAAAGAAAAAGTCCAAAAGGTGTTCAGTGTGATCAGATATTTTATTAGAAACTACAGAGTTACACATAACTTTTGTTCAGTTTGTTGTGATTTTCCTTATTGCATATATATGAGGATATGTTCTGTGCCATGAGCTGCTCGAACTGTTCTTCTAGTCAGAGTCACTGTCTAGGAACAAATGACCACAATATGCAGTATATTGGAAGCATGTTAATACTGTGCTTAAGAGTATACATACTTAGTATTTAAAACAAAGAAAGAAATTACAAAAAAGCACTAGTAAGGTCCCATGTACCAAACTGGGACCATGTCATGGGAAAGAGACAAACGATTGGCTACAAAGCTGCAATTTATATGAAGCCAATTGAAATAAGTAATAAAGGGCATACATTTTGAAATTAATTTTAATCCTGATAAATTCCTGCTTAGCTGGTTGAATTTTTAGATTAAGTGGATTTATATTTTGTCAAATGTTATTATTCAAATAAGCAACCCCACAAAGGAGTGTTATGGATTCGGTTTATTTGTAGTTTATAAAAGCAATATACAGCAGCGATCTGGGAGCTCTTTAATTCATCTTTATGCTGATTATTCTCTTTATATTCCACAAACACTGGTTGTACATAAGTTGCCACCACATATTAAAATAATACAAACCAACCAAAGCTTTTTTGTTTGTTTGGCCCAGCACTGTGCCAATATACTGTGTCAATATAAGAAAAAAATACACATTACATTGAGTTTGTTTGGTGACACAGTTTGAAGTGTTTTTGAACTATTCAGTTTGAAGGGTTTTCAGTTATAAAAGAGTAATACATTAATCAACATCTCATTAACAACTCATTTCAAACATATTCACCAGTTTTCACATACAGTACGTGTTCTCTAATTTTGGAATGACCAAAGATCCTATTGGAAATAAAACGGATACCATTTTCTGAGTAATATAATTGATATAAATACGTAGGTACTCTGTTTAACTTAGTCTGCTGTACCTTCCTCATCCGCATTGCTATTCCTTCACCAGCTAAGAAAGCGAATTAGGTTAGAGTTTTCCTTCTTAGCAGTCATTCAGTCCCCCTGATGGTACTTCCCACAGCTTCCTTCTGCTGACACCTCTGACAGCACATTATCACATCAAAATTTTTGGTATTTGCTTATTCTTTCATTATTTTTATCTTGTTCAGATTCTCGCTAGGGTCACTTTACTGCCATTTGGGCCCAAGAGTGGGGCAACTGTAATCTACAAACTAGTTAACTTTTGAGAGAGGCACACAGGAAAGGTGAGGTGCTTTTATGACAAACGGTTTCCTAGAAAGAAAACAACTATTGCTCCATTGATAAGTTTAGGCAACAACGTTGTTTAATGGATGAAATGTCCTGCTCAGTTAATAATATTGAAGAGGGAGTGGTGTCTCCATTTCATCAAACTGGAAATGCTGCTTCTTGATTCATGATACTTAACCAGCATGATAAGAAACCCCTGCTTGATTAATGCATGCTTTTTCTTATTTTATCTATTAGCCCAGGAGGATACTGCCAATTTACACTGTAATCCTAAGCATGTGTACTTCCATAGGATAAATATGTTTATGGCTGCAGGTTTAATTATTTTGGCAGAAGCTTCATATAATTTGTGTGATTTCAAAACCAAGGCAGAGAGCTTGCTATCTGTTCGCACTGGGGTCATGGAGTGTTGCATGTGCTCTTATAGCAGCTGATGGAAATACAAAATTAAAGAAACACCATCTGTGCTTGGGAATGAACCATGGGGTTCCACACAGCTTCTTCCATCCATTGCTCCTCTTTTTCATGAAGCTGCCTCCTGCCCCTTTGAAGCATTGATTGGTATTATGCTGTTAACTGTAACAGTTAACTATCTTTGTAAAGATGGTGTTAGCCTTAGCTCAAGCTACTCCCCAGCTCCCAATTTTACAATGTTTGTTTTCTAGTGGAAAAAAAACACTTTTTGAAATTGTAAAGTGGAAGCATCCTTAAGAATAGATAGCCTTAGTTAAACATAAAACCAAGACTGACGCAGATGAGCTTTCATTTGTAAAACTGTAGCTAGCACATGCCTGCATGGAATTCTAATAATAACCTTAGCAGAACAAGAAGCATTTATTTATTTATTCGCTATAGTCCACAATGGTGGAGGACAGGAAGGCCTGGAGGAATGTTGTCTATGGGGTCTCAATGGGTCGGACGCGACTTCGTGACTAGCAACAACAAGTCCACCTTTTTACTTCCAAGGAACTCAAGGTAGCTTTAGTAATTCCCCTCCTCCTTTCAATTTATTCACAACAACCCTGTGCGGTGGGTTGGGCTGTGACACTGACTGGCCCAAAGTCACCTGGTGAGCCCCAAGATAGAACCCATATCTCCCGAGTCCCAGTTCCACACTCTTAGTCATGATGCTTCACTGGGTCCCTTCAGTCGAGTTATAGTCCTAGACTACCAGTTGCCAAGACTTAGTGGCACCTCATGAATGGTCTCTGAACTGTTTGAATTCTTGTTTCAGTGGAGCACATGTTTGATGATGCTATGATTAGCACTGAGCTGAAGCAGGGAGGCATTTATTGCAAAAGCTTTCATGAACTATGAAAAGTACTTCCCTCAGTGGCTGGGTGGACAGCAAGTGGAGTATGGCTTTTCAGAGGAGAACTGAAATGCAAACATAACTGCCCATTTTACAACACTATATTCAGCTTCTTGACAGGGCTCCCAAGTCAGATCTGCAGCAGGACTTCTCAATGACAAGAGAAGAAAGGGAGAGTCTTCTCCATCATATTTAATAACAATTCTCATAATTCACATACAAATGCTTATTCTGAAAAGTTGGCCCTACATTTTTTTCACTCCTTGGGGAAGTGGGAACAAACGTGCTTCTTCTATTTTTTTTTAATAAACCAATGCTCCAAATGTGCAAAACAAATTTTCAAATATTTATTTACAAAATAGGATATGAGTTTTGTTTTGACAGAGTTACAGACTCTTTCTTCAGACTCCTGTCAACCATTTCTTCTCTCCCTTTTAATTAAATAATAATTTCTTCTCAATTTTTCTGTGCTTCTTTAAATGTTGTCAGTAAAGGATCCTGTGATACATATGTGTATTTTTAAAAATACTTCCAGTAACTGACGGAAGCTGAAATGTATTTCAGCAAACGAGCTCCACAAGCATTCTGCTATGGAGTAAAGTGCAAACATTTACTATGGCAGGGCTGGCCAGACTTGCTCAATGGAAGAGCCACAGATGGTCAATGTCAGGCGTTTAAGAGCTGCAATTGGACACCTGCAGGCAGCAGCAACAGGTGGCAAGTGGCAAGCAGGTGCCCATGGCTCCCACAGCAGCAAGTGGCAAAGTGCAGTATAAACTCAAAGAGCCCCATGTGACTCCTGAGCCTCAGTTTGCCCACCCCTTTACCATGGGATAAGAATGGTTAAACCAGTCAATTTTATCTACTGACTTGCAAGATAAACCTACTTTGGGGAGATCATTTGCAATGAAAGTGGCTCAAAAAATAACAAGTCATAGAATTACTGAGTTGGAAGGGGCCAAAAGGCTATCAGTTCCAACCTCCTGCTCAGTGCAGGACACCAAGTTAAACCATTCCTCTCAGATGACTGTCCAGTTGCATCTTGAGTGCATCTAGTGTGGGAGAGCCCACAATCTCCAGTTGTTCCATGTCCTGCATTCTGGGAAGATTGAGAAGAGATCCTGTCCTTCCTTTTTGTGGTAGCGTTACATGACCTTGCGGAGTGCTATCATTTCTCCTCTCAGTCTTCTCCTCTCAGAGCTAAAAATGCCCAGTTCTTCTTCTCTCTCCTAGTAGGATTCTGTCTCCAGTCCCTGGATCATCCTTCTTGCTCTCCTTGGAAATCTTTCCAGCTTGTCTGCATCTTTCTTAAACTGTGGTGCCCAGCTTTAGACACAGTACTCCTGATGAGGACTAACCAGTGCTGAATAAAGGGTAACTAATACGTCATGAGATCTGGAAGTGATATTTCTCTTAATGCAGCCTAAACTAGCATTTGCCCTTTTTGCAGCCACATCTCACTGCTATTTATCCTGCCAGTTCTGTGTCACCTGCAAATCTGACAAGCATTCCCTGCACTTCCTTGAGCAAATCATTTATCAAAAGTGGAAGGGCCCAGGAGTGAACCCTGTGGTACCGCACTGGTTACCTCTCCCCGGTTTGAGAAGGTGCCATTGAACAGCACTCCTTGAGTTGATGCTGTCGCCAACTGTGCATCCATCTGAGAGTTGTTCCATCTAGCCCACTTCTAGCTAGTTTGCTAATATTGGGGGCACTTTGTCAAAAACTTCGCTGCAATCAAGATATATTATGTCCACAGTTTTCCCACAATACATCAGGGAGGTTACCCAATCAAAAAATGAAATCCATATTAGTCTGGCAGGATTTGATCTTGACAAATTTATGTTTGCGTCTAGTAATCACTGCATTGCTTTCCAGGTGTTTGCATACTGGCTGCTTTATAATCTGCTCCAGAATTTTCCCAGGAATTGATGTCAGACTAACTCCATAGAAGCCAGTTTCTTCTTTTTTCCCTTCTTGAAGAGAGGGACAACATTAGCCCTTTTCCAGCTATCTTGTACTTTCCCAATCCTCCTTGATTTCTCAGAAGTAATAGACAGTGGTTCTGAGAGTTCTTCAGCAGCTCCTTTATGACTCTAGGATGGAGTTCATTGGGCCCTGGAGATTTCACCTCAGAGGATCCTTGACCATTTGCCTATCAACCTTGAGCTGCCATCCTGTTCCTTCAGCTTGTACTTCCCCTTCACCAGGAAGGTAATATCTTCTTTCGGGAGAAGACTGAGCCAAAGTAGGAATCGAGCACTTCTGCCTTTTCTTTGTTATATGTCAAAGTGAATTGATCTTTTTATAAAATGTTTGAAGCTGCATTAAGCTATTAGAATAAATAATTAAACATCAATGGTCACTGAGCTTCACAAGACACTTCTTTGGGCTGAACATTAGGTTAAGTAAAAAAGCAAACAGTGAGGGAAAGTTTGGGGACATGGTAGAAATGGTGAAATTTCAGAATGAAAATCTACCCTTTTCTTTCGTGAGACTGTATATACAGGATGAGATCATGAACGTATGTGGATGGAGCCACTGTTCACACTGAGTTACTTGCTTTTCTTTACATATTCTTTATGTAAAGAAATATTTCAATTTACTTTCTGCAACCTACCTAGTTCTTCTTTTGTTCTTAATTCCTGTGTCAAAGTGTGCTCAATGGTCTACTGCATAGTAACTAATCAGTAAAACTTTCTAAATCTCTTACATGCTTCTTCTTTTTTTTTTTTAAGCTTTCCATTCCGCCACCCACGCCATTCCCTTTAAGTGCAGGGGTTTCTGCTTTGTTTGTATCTTATACTTGTTGTCATGCTTTTTAAAGTATATCCTAATTTATCCAATGGTTTTCTGCCGATGTCCTAATTTTCTCTTAATGTACATGGTTTCTTTCTGCTCACCTATGCTGTGTGCTTCTGGTATATACACTATAATCCTTTTCTTGCCTGTCCTCAATGAACCACTCAAATACCTCAAGTATAATCTGCTTCCTGTTTAGCTGTCCTCTTATCTCCATCCCTTGAAGCCAAGGAACATTTGGGGTCTAGTTTGCAAGCCTGAAATTTCTATAATGCTTAAGCATGTTTTTAACAGTTTTGTTCTTTTGATCTGCCACTCTTAGCTACAATAGTAGAAGCAAAGTGTTTGTTCCTTGGCAATCCTTTTTAAAGAAGAGAATACACAATCTTTCTGAAAACAAAAATGAATATGCAAGTAAGTGCAAAACGCAGGCATTTCCAAATCAGTCCAACAATTAATCCATGCAGTGTGATATTCTATTTTCTGGGATTCCTGGTCTACTAAGATCCACATATCCTAAACCTGGAGCTAGGCTTTTGCAAGTTGTGGTTGCTATTCCTACCACTGTAGAATCTGCCAAGAATGATCTAAAACAGGGTCCTTTTGGTTAAATTCAGAAACATTGAATTTTCTGTTTAATGCCTGGCCAGCAGTCCCCCCCCACTCCCTTTTCTTCTCCTAGCCTGTGAGAAATCCTTCTGCAGGCCTGCGAAGAAGTTGTACATAGTGTACTAAACAAGAAGATACACCTGTGTAGAGTCTGAATTCATTCATCAAAGTCTATTAGACAACAGCTCTCTTTCTTTGAACACTCCTGCTTGATCTCTTTTGGCTACAGTGGCAACATATGTAAAACCAAAACATTTTAGTTGCAAATTGTTTCTCAGAGTAGGTTTCTCTTGCAAGTTCAGTCAGTAAAGTAGGTTGGCTTAACTATTACCAATAGTAGAATGCTTGCAGCTTTTGTTGAGCCATGAGTTTGAAGAAATAAATATTTTTCAGCTTCCAGTCATCATCATCATCATCACATCATCTGGAAAGCTATGCTCTGTACTCTTTACTGAAAATGAATAGCAGTTTCTGTGCATGTGCATGTAAATTTCATTCAGTTGGGCAAATAGGGATAGTTCATATAATTTCCTAATGTAGTCTTGGGTTGCTGTTGTTATTTTTAAATATGTACAACATTTGTAGGGAAAATTCTCAAATACCTGTAAAAAACTTATGAAGAGATACTTACACACATGTATTTGGGGCCTGTAACCTTACCGGCATCTCTGACTCCCACTAACTCTTGAATCAATGTTCTTTACTGTTATGGTGCATTCTCGCTGTTTTGCCAATGCATAAGGAATTCTGATTCTCCTGCTTCTTAAAGAGCATGTCATCCTGGGTAACACAAAACTGTCTGTTCAAGAAAAGGGTCTGGGCTAGCAAATCTCTGTTCTCGCTGTTGCTCCAGGTATATCAGTACAAGGACACAAGCTTCAATAATTGTCATTAAGTATGATCTGCATTGGACAGGAGAGCCTGGAAGAATGTTGTCCATGGGGTCATGATGGGTCGGGCATGACTTTGCAACTAAACAAACAAACATGATATGCATTCACCTAATCATCTCCCTCATGTATTGCTGTGTGAACTGTATCCCACTTGCTTTCCAGCTTCCAAGAAAATGTACTCCTTGGCCCCTGAGGTTATCAGGTTTGAATCTTACATCAGAATCCTGCCTCATTCTTGTAGTTCATAGCCTGTTCCTGTTGCAGACTTAGAAAGATGCTAGCTACATGATTGGCTTGAGAGTGAAACCCAGGGGTTGGATGAACATTTAAGGTTTATCCGTTGTATTGCTCTTTGTAGTCCCCATTCCAGACCCTCATCTAGAGGACTTCCAGCTTCACTTTTCACACCATAGTAGCTTTAGTCACAGCAACCTCTCCTGTGGCCTGGATTTGGCCATTTTGAATAGGTCAGGCATCCTTTAAACACACAACACCCTGATTGGTTTCTCATCTTCCTTAGTACACAATGGGCAGTATGTTTTGATGTATCATTTCTCAACTTGTAAGGAAATGCAGCTCAAATTCTGACAAGAGACTACAGAACAGGAAAAGCAGATTGGATGTAATAGATTTTCAATTACTACTGAGATTAGTGCCATTCTGAAACTGTCACAGGCTTTTTCACAGATCCAGCCAGCAATGGACTAACCTCATGCTGGTCCCAGTGTTCCAGTTGTAATTTCTCTGCAAGATGAGATGTTGGAGTTGCCCATCTGTCCAGATCTCTTATTTCATGTCAAAGTTGCAGCTTTCTGGCCTGAGTCCTTCCTGCTCTTGTCAAGAGTATGGCGAGCCTATTTCTGCCAATCTCGTCCCAGTGCTCTACAGAGTTCCTCTAACCTCAGCCAAAAGCAGTCTATTGCAGAAGCAATGAATAAATGACAAACAGGGAAGGCTCATCTGGAGGCTGAGAGATAAGCCTCTGTTTGCATTAACCAGTTTGGAAAGGGAGTAGGCACCTGTGTGCACAGTTGTCATTTCTGTGATGTAGTTTATTTCCCCAAAATATCAGAGAAGCCGATTCACCTCATTCTGTGGGATATCTAGGAAAATGGGTAATGGTTTTTCTCCTGTCAGTTTTCTGGGGTTTTTTTTTGCTCCCAAGCTGTGTCCATCACAAGGACTATTGCAAATCTGGAATCCCATGAGGTGAAAAAAAGTAGGGTGCAATTTTTGAACCATAAAGTTCTACTAGTTGCTTCTTTATTGACAGTGATGGTCCCTTAAAGCAGATTGTTTTTCTTTAAATGAATCTTAGAATAGTCAAGTTGGAAGGGGCCAGGAAGGCCATCGAGTCCAACCCCCTGCTGTTGCAGGACACCATGTTACAACATTCCTCTCAGGTGGCTGTCCAGTTTCTTTTTTAATGTCTCTAGTGTGGAAGAGCCCACCACCTCTCTAGGCAGCTGGTTCCACTGTTGTATTGCTCAGTGAGGAAGCTTTTCCTGAAGTCCAGCCTGAATCTGGGTTGTCGCAACTTGAATTGATTATTCTGTGTCCTATACTCTGGCATCAGTAAGAAGAGATCTTGACCTTCCTCTTAGTGATAACCATTGAGCA
The DNA here is from genome assembly GCF_004798865.1 of Varanus komodoensis. Taxonomy (NCBI): domain Eukaryota; kingdom Metazoa; phylum Chordata; class Lepidosauria; order Squamata; family Varanidae; genus Varanus; species Varanus komodoensis. Next base: position 84,817,741 of record NW_025335268.1, read on the forward strand.
ACTTATAGGGGGATATCATGTCCCCCCTCAGTCTTCTCAAGACTGAACATGCCCATTTCCCTCAGTCTCTCCTCATAGGGCAGTGTTTCTAAACCCTGGATCATTTTTGTTGCCTCTGCAGGACCCTTTCTTATTTACCTGCATCTTTCTAAATCTTGGTGCCCAGAACTGGACACAGTATTCCAGGTGAGGTCTGGCTCACCTGTATTCCAGTATTCCAGTGAGGAGTATAGAGGAACTACTACTTCTCATGATTTGGAAGAAATACTTCTGTTAATGCATCCCAAAATGGCATTTTGCCCTTTTGGCAGCTGCATCACATTGTTGGCTCATGTTTAGCCTATTGTCCACAATTACTCCAAGATCTTTTTCTTTTTCAGTGCTAGCGAGCCACGTATTCCCCATCTTCTATCGATGCATTTGGGTTTTTTTTCCCTAGGTGGAGGACTTGGCACTTGTCCTTATTGAATTTGCTTTCATCCCAGTGTTCAAGTTGATCAAGATCACCCTGAAAAAAGACTCAAATGCACGGGCTGCCTTTTTGCCCCTGTAGGCTTTCTTGTCATAAGGCCTCCGATACAAAGGGCAGTATCCAAGATAGCACTGCTACTAAGATAAATTAAGTTGCACTCATGTAGACAACAATTATACTTGTTGCAATGGGGTTCCCTGATCTGTTAGTGCAACAACATTTAGGGTGTGATGCAGCCATCTTATTTTTCGTTAAGTAGACAAAAGCCTACTTTGATTTACATCTCTGGAAGCCTCATCCATGTCCTGTGTGGAGAGTCAGGGAAGAAAGATCACAGTTGAACTTGGGCCATGCAGTTACAGTTAGAGGGATCTCAGTCATACACACTACACAATTTTCTTTAGCACAGAAAACATTTGCATATGCACAACCACAAGCACTCTAGGCATAGTGTTTGTAGCCATCCTTGCTGTGGAGAAAATCTTGAAAAATAAGAGGGTGAGGTTTGCTAAAGGAGGTCTTAAGTTGGAGAAATGTCTGTGGTGGAACTTCATCATGGCTACTTGCCCTTCTTTGTGTTCCCCACAGTACTTCATTTAAGGATGCATTACATTCATTCAAGTGTTAAGTCTTAATCTGAGTCTTGTTCCATTGGGTATTACTAGGTGACAGTTTCATACAATCCACTTCTGCATGAACAGTTGCTCTCAGATTGGCTCACAATTCAAAGAGGAACAACCGAGGAATCACAATTCCTCCAGAAAGCATATATTAATACAGATTTCAGCACAATAACACTTAATGATTATCTGTTTAAGTATAAGCAAGGGTAATCAAAATGAAGGAAATCTAACAATAACATCTGCAAGTGGCCATCACAAAAATGATGCATTAGAAACAAAGACATGGTAAAAGAAATACAGTCAGAAACTAAAGAAGTATCTTCAGTGCAGCTCCTTTTATCTGTAAGGTGCTACTATGGCAGTATTGTTTCAAAAATCCCACAATTGCTAAAGAATATAGAAGAGCATGAACTGTCTTTACAACATGATTGAGTACTGTTCACAAATGCAGAGGATATTTTTTTAATCGTGGGAGAAATAGGAAGAGTTTGAAAGGGCATCTTTGTATTTGTAGCATGAGTATCTGGCACAAGTCTCTGTGTAATGCTCTAATTGTGAGAAAATGGGAGGACACATTACCATTTCTGTTTTCTTTTTTACCTTTTCTTCAGTCCACAGACAAAAAGCCATCATTGCTGGTGTCACTGTAGAGGTTTAACAAAAATCTGCATGTGGATGGAAATGCCACGAAGCAGATGTTGGGGGTATAGGTTTGATCCTCACCTGATTCAGTGAGGTCCTGACCTGAGTATGGGCTGCACACACTTACGCTAGAGTAAAAGACAAAGGCAGTCATCTACATAGTCTATAAATAACGATACATGTATTTGACCCTTAGGATTAAAGGAATGGAGAAATTTGTTTTATGTAACAGAACTGAATGTATCTTCCAGCCCTTCTATACAAAAAAGTCACTGCTGGTTACCCTGAAGCTTTCTTCATTTCACAGTATATTTCATGAGGCAGCTAGGGTTTTAATTAGTTTCTGCTATTGTTAAAACATTGCAAAGCAGAAATTTTATCTGCTGTTAATCACCTAGAGGTGTACTGATTTGCCTTCTGCCATCTTCTGGTATAAAGGAAACATTTATACACTAACAGACACATCCTCCTGCTCTTACATGCCTTTCAGGGGAAATATTTTTTTGTTTATCAATAGCCAAATATGCTATTAGCAAAGTTGTGTCTCACCTCCCGTGATTTCTCCTTTGGATTTTATTTTTCATTAGTTACCTTTTCATTCATGAAAGAAATAATGAACAGGTTCCTCAGAGCACAGGCAGAACATGTCATTTTAACAACAAGGTGCTATGTTTCATTCTCTTTTTCCCCCTCTTTGAGAATAAGAGGACAATGATAGCCTGCCTTTGAAAACATTCAGCTATTTATAGGCTGCGAGGTTATTGTTCAGGTGCATATGAAATGATTGATCTCCCTCTGTTGCCTTTGCATCTACTTTGCAAGTTGATGTAATTGACTGGCAAAGTGAACAGATAAGAGTAAAAGTGCACCAAAGGGCAACCAAAATGATCAAGTGGCTGGAGCAACTCTATTGCAAGGAAAGGTTACAGTGTCTGGGACTATCCAGCTTCAAGAAAAGTAAGAGGGAGATAGGATAAAAACGTACAAAATGTCATCATATTATGCCCACACTTTTCCATCTTTACTGGCTGCCAGTCCACTTTCAGCCCTGATTTAAAAAGCTGGTATTAACATTCAAAGCCCTAAATGGCTTGGGGTGAGTTTACTCAAAGCATTTTTTATTCCCATGAATATATGTTTGAGTTCAGCTATGATCTTTCTGTCCAGACCCTAAGATCATCCTTAATTGGCCTTTCCAAGAATTCCCTCCAAAGGAAGAGGACTGATGGCGGTGGTATCCTGCTTGTGGAATGTACTTCCTGGCACTCACACTGTACTCTCTCCTGGAGGAAGACTGTATTTCCCCTGGACATCTCAGCCTTTCAGTTTCTGGTTTTTTTTTTTAAAGCTGTGACTGCATTTTAAATCTTTTCATTGCAACTTGGCTTTATGTTTTTGTTGTTTTTACTTTATGCTATGGTGCATGCTAGGCTACATTTCATTGATTTAATTTTTGTAGACTGCCCAAAGTACTTCAGTTATTGTGTGGTATAGTAATGCAATAATAAATACTTATGCACGGTGTGGAGCAAGTGAATTAGCAGACATTTTAGCCTTCTCTCATGGTAAAATAACCTGGGGATATCCCGTGAAGCTGATCAGTAGGAAATTCCCAAGAGATTAAAAACAATACTTTCACACAGCACATAGTTAAACTATGTAATGTTGGCCATGTTCTTTGATGGATGTAAAAAGGGATTAGACAAATGCATAGTGAATAAAACGATCAATGTCTGCTAATAATGATGTCTATATATTATATCTGGGTATTGGAGGTAGTATAACAAGGTATACCAGTTTGCTGGGAAATGCCGGGAAGGATGCTATTGCCCTTCTGTCCAAGTTTTCTGCAGGAACTTGATTGGCCACTGTGTATACAAAATACTGGACTAGATAGCCATTTGAGGTGACCTAGCACTGCTTAACTTTGAACTGACCTAGTGCTGCTCTTAAGGTCTTACCCATCTTTCAACTGCAATGTATTTTAATTTTATTTCTTGTTTGTTTTTAATTTCAGGGAATGGAACATTGATTGGAGCATCTGCAAATGTTGTCTGTGCTGGAATTGCAGAACAACATGGCTATGGATTCACCTTCATGGAATTTTTCAGGTAGATTTTAAAATGAATTTGTTTGTGGTTTTATGAAAGTAAATGTTAATTTGTGATATAAACCAAAATGAACTGAGGAGACGGTTCATGTAGTATTTAAAAGTGAAGGAATGCTGATGGAATACGACTCCTGTTTCAGTGGCACAAATGAAATCTTGCTGGAATTGCAGCCAGCAGCACTGTTTTCAAATTAAAATGGATTAAATTCAGGCATGAAATAGCCTCAGATGTGTATGTTTACATTGTTTACAAATATAAACTTAGTTCAAGCTCTCACAGTTATGTGATGATAGAAATACTAATTCTGTGATGAGAAGTTCCAGAATATTGGCTGCACAAACACTTGTTAAAAATTATCAGCAACTGCACTAAACTACATTTCCCAAGTTCTTTGTGGAAATGCCAAGATAATTGCACCAGTGAAACTGAGATTAGGTCAAAAGTATATGTTTCTCCTGCTGAGGAACCAAGACCTGAATCCAAAGAGTTAATTTGCTTTTTTCATTGGAATTTCTTATACCTTTGAACAGCCAGTTCTGCCATCTCACAAACTATGTTTGAAATTTTGATCAGTATATCATGTGGCCTAGGAGAGGTTTGAGAAAAACAAACTGAATGCCCTCTTGGGCTTACTGAACTACTTCAACTGTGTTTTGGAGCCTAATCAGAGATAAGAAATTTGTGGTAAGTGCCTAGTGAGGATTCAGATTCCATGCTCCTTTGCTTATGGGCTACAATGCTATATCCAGTGTTAGTCTAACTTAAGCCCTATTCATTTCTATGGTACACTGGGACATTTTCTGTCTATAACTAATATGTTGATAGATATTCCAGCAGAAGGTTTCATGCATGTTTCTTTTTCTAGTCACTTCTCTGACAACACACACACACACACACAAAGACAAACTTGAGCAGCAGCAGAAAATTTCAGAATACTTTAAAGAGTCTTCTATAACACCTGAAAGATGAAGCATTTCTTTTGCATGAGCTCCATGAACTGCATGATGTGGCCTTTTTCCTCTAACCTGGCAAATGATGTCAGAATTTAAACCAGTACCTACACTGAGAAGGGCTATGATATAAAAGTAAATTCTCTTATCAGAACTTTACTGCATTGCTATTATTGGTCTTTAATTTTTAGGAGACCATTTAATAGACCTAATACTTTTTATTTAACCAATGCCTTGATTAATATGTTGCTTTAAATGCCATAACGAAGGCATTTCGATTGGATATGATGTAACATTTCCCTCTGTGGGATTGTTTTTAGCGGGCTCTTCCTGAAAAATTCTGTGGACAATCCCTTTTGATATAACCTTTCCCCATGTGTGCCTCCATGACAGTATTTCCACAGGCACCCCCATGGAGAAAAGACATTATGTCAGAAGAGGCAGCCTCTCTCCGGTGATTCCTGGGGTAAACATGTTTGTGTTAAATGCTGCATAGTCAAGCAGTAAAGGTCATGTGGATCATTATGTTGATGTGCCTTTGTTCATAATCATGAACAAGAGAGAGAAAACATGGTCTGTTGAAAGAGAAGCAGCACAATGCCTTTGAACTGAAGCAGCTCAGTCCAGACCCAGTTCTGGGGCTCCAAACTTCTGTTTGCATGTGACATTCAGATTGCTTTTTTTAAAAAGCCAATTGCACCAACCTGGGCATGTGTGTATGAAAATTAGTGGAATCAGAGTAGATGTGGAGTGGGAAAGTGGTAGTTTCCTGCTGTGCTCCAGCTCTGAGAATACTCCCTCATCTGAAACTAATATTTGTTTTAGGAGGAATGTCCTCACTGGCATTAATGGTGAATTTGTTACCAAAGTAAATGCATATTTCGACCCTTCTTCTGGTTAAAACATGCAGAAGAGGGCATCATTAGTTTCACATTAAGTGCATTTCAAGAGCTGATGATGTTAATGATGCAGGGTTTAGTATGAATTAATATTAAGCAAAATGAATATATGTGGGCCATCTTTCCTGAACTTGTCACCACTAACAAAAGGCTTTCCATTGCTGCTTAAGCCATTAACTTGCACAATTCTTGTGCTACTAGGAAAAGTAAATATGCAGAAGCCTATGTTTAGATAATATCTTATAAAATAAACTGCTTGAGAGTTTGCACATGAAAAAATACATAAAATGTTTTATTCTTAGAATGGAACAAAGTATACTTGATTTAGGAATGAAATAAGGTGAAGTTAAATATGACAATAACAGTGTAAATATTTTTAGTAGATAATCTTGTGCAATTTCAACATTATACATTCATTGAAATGACTCGCCAGCCATTCACATGTTCTTCCTTGAAAGGAAGAATATAGTGAGAAAGAGTCTAGCCTTACTTTGTTTTCAAATACAGTGCCCTCCTTTCAATTCTTCCTTGGTTTTGGGGCTGGGAGAGAACCTTAACAACTATGGGTCAGTTACACTCAGGGGAGGGATGCTTTGAGCATGAAGTAACTCTGTGCTGGGGTTCACATGAGCACTGCTCTTGTGCCACCGGTGATCTGCCTAATTACCCTTGTCAAGCGTGGGTTGCCATGTTGTCCAAACCTGGTGAAGTGGGTGCTAAGGGTAGCCTACCAATTACCCTAGAACCACCGGCTTGCTGTAATGTCCTGAGGTGGTTTGGAAGCGTCCCCTGCCATGCACCTTGTTGGGTTTGGACACATGGCAACCTGCAGGCCATGAGGATTCTTAGGCAAATCACATGACCAGCACTTCTAGGGGCAGAGCAATGAAGGCACAGTGGCTCCTCTCTCCCCATGATCATGTGCAGCTGCTCTTTTAGTGGCGTGGATGATGAGTAAGAAAGGTCCTTAGTATGAAAAATACTAACTTTATCCAAACTATCAATTTCAATATATTAAAGAGTCAACACAGAGGAGAGGAAGGAAAAGGTTACACTTGATAATGATGACGATGTCTGTAGACATTTATAGGTAGAAATTCTCTCCTTGGAATACTCGCCTTACTGAGGCCAAGCCACACAGTTATACATAGATCCCATTTCTGAGATGATGCACATAGAATTCTGCTGTTCGATTTCCCGTTTATTCTCCTGGAAAGATGTTAGTCTGAGGCCACAGTCCTGTGCAAGATGGAAAAAGGGCTTACAGCTCCCAGCTGAGCCATGTTGGAAATCATAGGCCCTTTGCTGTCTAAACTTGAACAGGGTTGTGCCCTAGGTCTTCCTAATTTAGTGTTTAATCAATGTGTAGCAGTATCTAAAATCTGACTTCTATTCTGACTTATTGTGTTAAAATACATTGTAATAACAAAGTTAAAGAGACAGATGACATCAACATGATTTCTTTTTTATATTTGGTGTTGATAGAAATATCCAGTACATTATTGCCTCTGAGAAGCAATAAAGCACTTTATTCCCATTATTTTTAAGTATTAGGTATATTCCTCACAGAAACAAGAGACAGAAGAAAATATACATCAGAATTTTTTCTTTATAAGGAGTTTTCATATCTTACTTCTCTAATTTGAAGCTGCTAACATCAAGATAAAAGACATAAATATGTAAACACAAAACGCAGTGAAGACATAGCAGCCAAGCATCCGACAACAATACAGGAAACTGCAAACAGTGGAAATAAGAGAGCTAGTGATGGGCAATCAATGAAGCCTGTGGTCAAAGGCAGAGCCCTGTCAAACCAAAAGCAGTTTTTCAGGACCCCCAGCCTGGGACCACAAGCGGCAAGTGGGTCGCTGCAGGAGAGGCAAGGGCCAGGGCACGGCCGCCCACCACCACTGGGAAGACATGGCGGCAGGTGATTGTTGTTGGGGACTCCCTGCTGAGGGGCACTGAGGTGGCAGTGTGTCAGCCTGACCTGGACACAAGGGAGGTTTGCTGCCTGCCGGGCGCACACATCTGGCATGTGAAGGATAGAGTGCAGCGTCTTGTTCGCTCTGGGGGTCACCAGCTGCTCCTGGTGATCCATGTGGGCGCAAACAATGTAGCCAGGGGGGTGTGGTTGGGATCACCAGGGACTTCGAGGCCTTGGCGAAGAAACTTAGGGAGCTAAAGGCCCAAGTGGCCTTCTCGTCGATCTTACCAGTCCGGGGATTTGGGCCATGCAGGGACAGGAGGGTCTCCGAGGTGAACGACTGGCTTAGAGTGTGGTGCCAGAAGGAACGCTTCAGGTTCCTCAACCACGGCACTCGGTTTCTTGCCAATGGACTTCTGGCAAGGGACGGGTTATACCTCATGAGGATGGGGAAAAGGTCCTTTGAAGATGATCTAGTGAGCTTCATCCGGAAGACTTTGAACTGAGCCGGGGGGGGGCGGCATTCAGGCCCCCCAGAAACGTGTCTGCACTGGACAAGTGTGGGGAGAGGATCAGGGCTCTGGGAGCAGGGTTTTAGAGGTACTTCAGGGACTGACAGGACTCCTACAGAGAGGGGCCAGGTATCAGAGAGGATGGGAGGAAGGAGGAGGCTGGGAATTCCAAGGAAAGGAAGCGGTGGGAAGGAGTTGAGGTGCATGTACACCAATGCTAGGAGCATGGGTAATAAGCAGGAAAAGCTTGAAGCTCTCCTGGGAATAGGAGGGTATGGCCTGGTGGGAATCACAGAAACTTGGTGGATGAAAGGCAAGTCTGGAATGTATACATAGAGGGGTATCACCTTTTTAGAAAGGACAGGAAGGGAAAGAAGGGTGGGGGCGTGGCTTTATACATCAGGGAAGGGATAGGATGCAGTGAGATAGAATGCCGCACAGATGGGGATTTGGCAGAGGCAGTCTGGGTGAAACTTAGGGGTTTTGACAGGGAAAGAGACCTGACAGTGGGGGTATGTTGTCGCTTTCCAGGTCAACTTGAGACCCTGGATGATGGCCTGACAGACCAGATTCTAAGGCTATCTCAGGGGAGAGACACAGTAATTATGGTAGATTTCAATCTCCTGGATATTAGTTGGGAGACTCTCTTGGCAGTGACAGCCAGGTCACGTCGCTTCCTAGAAGCTATAGAGGGAGGGTTTTTCACACAGAGGGTCCGAGAGGTGACGAGGGGGGGAAACATCCTTGACTTGGTCTTGACCAATAGAGAGGAGCTGATAGATGAAGTACAGATTAGGGGAGCTCTGGATGCGAATGATCAGTCCATCCTTTGCTTTGAGGTCAGGGGACTGGGGACATGCAGCAGGTTGAGCACTAGAGGCTGGGACTCCAACTGAAGGCCAGACTGGGGAAAGTCTCCTGGGATAGGTTACTGGAAGGTAAGCGAGTTGAGGAGGGGTGGATGGCACTCAGAAGGGAGGTTTTGGAGGCTCAAGCCTTGATGATACCTCTAATAATAAGGTGGGGAGGTGGAGGAGAGCGCCTCCATGGATGCGAAAGGAGGTGGTTAGAGGGATTAGATGAAAGAGGAACCTCCATAGGAAATGGGTACTGGGGCAAATAGACAAAAGGGTATACCAGGAGGAGGAGGCCCACTGCAGAAGGATTCTTCGCAAGACTAAGACTGATTATGAGCTGAGACTTGCCAAGAATATCAAGAGCAACAAAAAGGGCTTCTTTCAGCATGTAAATAGGAAGAGGAAGGGGAGACAAGTGGTGGGACCACTAAATAAGGAGGAAGGAGATCCAGTGACTGATATGAGGAAACAGGCACAGATGTTAAATGACTATTTTGCCTCTGTGTTCTCCCCAAAGCTGGACGGGGGAGATCCGCATAAGAGATTAGATGAGATCGGGGACTTAGGGGCACAGATTAGAGTCACCCCCCTAGAAGTCAAGGGACTCCTCAGGACATTGGACATTACAAAGGCATCAAGCCCTGACGGGCTACACCCGAGAGTACTTAGAGATTTGGCAGGGGTTTTCTTATGCCCTCTGGCCTCCATTTTTGAGGTCTCATGGAGAATGGGTGAAGTTCCAGAGGACTTGGAGGGTGGCATCAGTGGTCCCAATTTTCAAAAAGGGTAGTAGAAGGGACATGGGGAATTACAGACCTGTTAGCCTTATGTCCATTGTAGGAAAAACAATGGAAAGGCTCATAATAGAGAGAGATCTAGCATCACTAGATCTCTCTCTATTATGAGCCTTTCCATTGTTTTTCCTACAATGGAAAGGCTCATAATAGAGAGAGATCTAGTGATGCTAGATAGGGAAGGGAGGCTGACAGCCACACAACACAGCTTCCGCAAAAACAGGTCCTGCCAGACAAACCTTGTGGAATTCTATGGCAAGGTTTTTGAGATGGCTAGATGGAGGGGATGCAGTGGATGTGGTTTTCCTGGATTTCAGCAAGGCCTTTGACAAAGTGCCCCATGATATCCTGGTGGAGAAAATGAGAAGTTTTGGGATACACCAAAGCATTGTCTGGTGGATTAGGGCATGATTGACTGACTGAAAGCAGAAGGTAACCATTAGTGGGGAATCATCGGGATGGCGGCCAGTGACAAGCGGGGTCCCCCAGGGCTCTGTCCTTGGGCTGATCCTGTTTAATCTTTTCATAAATGACATGGAAGAAGGGGTGAACAGTCTGCTGATCAAATTCGCAGACGATACTAAAACGGGAGCAGTGGCTACAACTGAGGAGCAGGTACTCCTGATCCAAAAGGATCTGGACAGACTATGGAAGTGGGCAGGAGACAACAGGATGGCGTTCAATGTGGACAAGTGCAAGGTCTTGCTTTTGAGGCATAGGAATAGCTGTCATAAGTACAGGTTAGGGGACAAGTGGCTGGAGAGCAGCACTTGTGAAAGGGACCTCGGGGTACTGGTTGATTGCAGGCTAAACATGAGTCAGCAGTGTGATGCAGTGGTCAAGAAGACGAACACCACCCTTGGTTGCATAGCCAGAAGTGTGGCTTCTAGATCGAGAGAGGTATTGCTACCACTCTATATGACTCTGGTGCACCCGCAACTGGAGTAGTGTGCTCAGTTTTGGGCCCCTCATTACAGAAAGGATATAGCCAGGTTAGAGTCAGTGCAGCGTACTGCCACAAGGCTGGTGGCTGGTTTGCAGGGGATGGGGTATGAGGCGAGACTGAGGGAACTGGGTCTCTTCAGCCTGGAGAAGAGGAGACTCAGAGGGGATATGTTGGAGATATACAGGTATGTGAGGGGATGTCACATGGAGATGGGTAGAGATCTGTTCTCCCCTGCAGAGGAAGGCAGGACGCGCTCCAATGGAGCAAAGCTCAGGGAGCCAAGGTTCCATTTGAATGCCAGGAAGCACTTCCTGACAGTTAGGACCCCGAGGGTGTGGAATGGGCTTCCACGAGAGGTCGTTGAGGCCCCATCGGTGAGGGTGTTCAAAGACAGGCTGGACATGCACATGGTGGGCATGTTGTGAGCAGAGCTGGTTGGAGCCGGGGGTCAGACTAGATAGCCCGGGAGGCCCCTTCTGACTTGCTCTGTTTCTATCTTTCTATGTATTGGTGGAATGCTCTCAGATCTCTTGCAGTAGGGAATTTCAGAGAGAGTATGTCATAATTGAGCAAGCACTGCTCATGTATTCCTGCCAACTGCTTCTCAGGATGGCCAAATGTCCTGCTTTACAGAGGACAGTCCTCCATTTTGGTCAGCTGGAAGAAAATGGCCCCCTATATGAAGATGTTCTGGCTTTGAAGACATGTATTTTCTACCTCAGTTTCAAAGAAAAAGGGGCAGAACAGTAGAGTCTAGATGTTGTCCATCAATGTTTAAGACAACAGAGATAGGTTACTTAAGCAGTCTACTCCACTATGATGAAATATATTGCAGTTTTATTTAAATTAGTTATTCTTACTCAATTTGCATATGCAAAAATTATGGACATTAGCAAGGTCTTTTGTTGTCTTTGGTGATGCTTTTCCTCTTGCTTGACAATGTGCAAGGGGCTGCCCTTGGGGTAGCGGGGAATACAAGAGCTTCTCTCTTCATCACCTCATAATCAGCAGGAGGAGACATCTCCTTAGGTATCCTGGTTCCAGTCCTTTCTAGGGCTTTATAGGTGAAAACCCATTGTTTTCATACTGATGAAGAAGAGGCATCACCTTCATCCACAGTCCCACTGTGCCATTTTTCAAAGCTATTCTTACAGGTAGAATGTTACAGTCAGTGATGAAACCAAAGCATAAGTCCTCAGGTGAACCCCACCTTCCCCAGGAAAGGTGCAGTTGGCACATCAGCAGAAGCTAGGCCAAAGGGGACTTCTGGCCACGTTTGTTGAGGTCTGAAAGCAAGGAGTGCTTCCGAGTGGTGAGCATTTTCAAGGAGAGTGTTGCCTCACTGAAGGCCCCTAAGTGGAAGGAGGCCTTCCCAAGCAGGAGCATTTCTGTCTTATCTCAGTTAGGGGGTTCTTATGACTGTGCTGCAGTTCATTAAAAATAGAGTGTGAATAACGTCAAAAACATGCCAATCCAGTCTGTAGAATAACGTCAAAAACATGCCAATCCAGTCTGTAGGTAGTTGGTCTGCAGGGTACCAAGAATGATTGAACTTGTTTTATATTGCACTCTAAAACTTTTATAGAGATTTAGCAAGTATATGCTGCATTGTATCCAGAGCCAGCTTTTCTGCTGGTACAAGTTGTCTCTTGGCAGAATGGTCAGGGGTTAATTTCTGGTTATTCTCCCTTTGTTCTACAGTCCATTCTGTATCCCTCATATCTGCCACAGTGGGTCTTCCCTAACCCTCTGGTGCAGACTTAGACAGTTGCAGAAAATTGCCCCCTGTATTTTGATAGAGTAACCAGCATAAGACTCAACCCATTGCATGAAACAAATAAGTCAAGACAGATGTGACGTCAAATCTTATGTAATGGGCGCTATGATAGTGCAATATATCTCAGCTATCAGAATCATAGGGTTCAAGGGGAACTCTAAGATCATTAATTTGACTTCTTCCAAGTACAGTATCCTTGTTAGGTGCATGATGAGCCTCTGATTAAAAACCTCTACCAAAGAGGCGTGCATGCCTTCCAAGACAGCCTGTTCCACTGTTGAAGTGTCTGTAAGAACAGCTTGTAGAACAGTCTACATTGTATTAATTCGGAACAATTGGTTCACTTACAACCCTAACTGAAAGCAATATTTGCTTCATTATCTATGTAATGGCCCTTCATGGAGTTGAAGACATCTCTCTTGTAAGGGTCATTTCTCCAGGTTAAACATACTGCATTCAGTCAACATTTTGCCATGGAGCATGTCCTCCACACCTTTGTCATGGTCCTCTGACAAGTTCCATTTTCTCACTACTTTTCTTGTATTCCAGTGCCCAGAGCTGGACACAGTATTCCATGTGAAGTCTGACCAAAGAAAAATAGAACAGTGCAGTTTGTTCTTCAGATCTGGATACTAAACATCTGTTGTTGTGATTTAAATTTGCATCTGTCTCTTAAGCTGTCCTGTTGTTTTAGGTAGTCATCTGTGAAAGCCATTTGATCCTTTTTAGAAGTGTTGCTATCAAGCCACAGGCCACTTATCCTTTAATAGTGTGCCAGGTTATGTAGATATTTGTGCGATTTGATAGCTAAGCATATTTTCCACAGTCTGGGTCCTTGTACATATTTACTATTATTCTGCATACATACAAGTCCTTGCAGAGCTGAGATCTTGGGCACCTAATTTTATTTCTTAAATATTAAATGTTCTATTTTAGAACTGTTTGATTAGAAAAAGATAATTTATGGATTTTGTGTGTGTCAGAAATCAATTTCTTTTGAATACAATAAAAGCTTTTTATGAGGAATGTATTTACTGTGAATATGCCAATACTTGTTAGAAGATATACTGCATATAGAAATCTATTCAAAGGAAAATAACTGTTTTTATACACTCCCACTGTGTTTATATTTTACGTATATGCAAATCTGTCAAAAATCTGATTAATCAGATGATCATATGATATTGGAGGTGTCTGAAACCCTCAGTGCCTGGGAATAAGGTGTATTTGTTAAAAGGCCTCCTGCTGTGAATCATAAGCCTTTTCTTTCTTCTGCGCCACTTTCTTAGCTTGGAACAAGTTTCTCCAGAGAAAAAGCTGGGAATGTAAACTGGGATCAAAGAGAAAAACTTGCTTTTATCAAATGGAAGCGGGGAGAAAAATGATTTATTTCGGTGACCAGGTAACTGACTGCTTCTGTAATATGGGATGAATTCTCCTAAGATCATTTACCAGAGCACATGACAAAAGATAAATAGTCTGGATTTCAATATAATAAATACAAAGTGAAGAAAATCAGAAAGAACTTGTTACACAAAGAAGTTAAAATCAAAGAAAAGTTTCATAATGGAGTTTTTATAGACCAAAGATGCCACCTAAATGAGGGGACAGCCTTTCAGCAGCCAGTAAATGGTGGTTTAAAATCCCTACATTTGCAGCTCAAAAGTATTTTTTTTCAGGTGCCATCATTCTGTTTTTAGCTGTTGTGTGTTCTCAGACTTGTTGATCACTGTAGGCCACTGAGCAGCCAGCTCATTGAACATTATGCTGGCATTGTTGATGTCCTCTTCTTCCTT
>NW_025335268.1:84832146-84974569 GCF_004798865.1 Varanus komodoensis
GCTTCCTCAAGAGGAAAACTTGGCGTTAGAAAAGCACAGGAAGGAAGGGAACACTTAACCTTTCCCCATCACCACGTCTGCACTGAATTGCTCCTTATTACATGTGGCAATGGTATATTAAAGCACTGGGAAATACCCCCCAAAACTAGAAGTCCCTGTTGACCTCTATTGTAACTTGTAGATAAAGGGCAAGGGGCTAAGCACACATGTATGTATTTATTAGAGTTATAGCCTATCTTTTTCTTTGTTAAAGAACTCAAAGCAGCTGACAGCATTCTCCTCTTCCTGCTCTCATTCTTATCCCCACAACAACAACCCTGTGAAGTAGGTTGGACTGAGAGTCTGTGACTGGCCCAAAGTTACTCCATGACTGAGCGGGGACTAGAACCCAGATTGCCGGAGTCCTAGGTCAATGCTTTTGACCACTACAGCACCCTGGCTCACACTGGTCCATGGAATTATACTCATACCAAACATTTGTATAGGAATCTAGCATCCATACAAGAGAGTCTTCTTTGTTTAGGGATTATGGAGCCAAATGGAAGATGGAACATTATATCAGAGTGCTGACTTGTGCATGTTATTTGTTTGATGAGCGAAAAGAAGGAAGATGACCCTGATAAGACCAAAGGGAAGGGAAGGATGGTTCAAGGCACTAGGCAAAGCCCCTTAGGGGCAATGTCCCCTCCCCCCACAATTTTATTTATTTTCACATAATACATTAAAAAAAAAAGTAATACATGCTAGCAGAAATTCCACATATATAGCAAGTAGTTTCAGTAAGTGGTAGTCCTGATAGATTGGGTCAAGCTGCAGCTTAAAAGACAGATGGATGTGCTTCAGTGGCATTTCAGCACTCAGGTGAAATACAGCCTAAGCTGGAGACCAAAACAAGGGCAGTCTTATCCTTTTTCCCCTGAGGAGGGGCTGAGCAACATAGATCTCAGTCATATGAGTGGGCATAGCTGCTAGGCATAGTGGTATCAGTCTGTGTCTGCATCTGGAGAGCATGAAATGTTTCTCCTAATGTGACCACCAAAAACACATTCAAAACACTACTAAACACAAGTTGAGGTGTAGCCTGATAGGATCTGAACTAGCAGTGACAGATCTGGAAAGCAATTTTGAGGGTTTTGGGGGACAGCTCAAAGAGAATGTCATGCATCTGGCTCCTGTGAAAAAAGCAAACTCCATGTTAGCATAAGTAGGAAAGGAATCAAAATAAAAATGCCAAATTGTATTCCCCTCATACAAATATTTGGTGTGATTACACTTGGAATATTGTGTATCGTTTATGCATATTTTAAAGCATTCTTTTTGATTTTCTTCTCTTGAATGCACTAGCATAATATGTTCTAGAATGTATTGAAGAGATTGTGGCAAAATGGTTGTGTATTTCAAATTGAGGGGAAGTGTCAGGAAAGATAAATGAGTTTTCTTTAAGCAGTCCCTTCAATGTCTTTTTCACCTCAAAACAATAGTATCAGTTTCTCGGAAGTTCAAGTTCTGAAATTTGCTTTGTTTTGTTCACTTGATACTGGAGTGTCAAATTATCTAATATATCTTTAACAAAGTCAGTGAGACGAAGAAGAGGTCTTACTTCTGAATTTGTTGACAGTGCTAATTTATCTTGTTTATGAAGCTGGCTTTGAAAGAAAGTGCACTCTAGAGGATGTAATCGGGTGATTAATGTTTCTGCAAATCATATGTGCTTTGCTTACTTTAACTGCCATCCTGTATCTTAATATATATTGCTTTCAGTTGGCAGAGGTTGACACCTAAGACACTTGGGAACTCAGGGAAAATAAGACTTGTAATGCTTTCCTACTTTGGTCTAGCCATGATCATAGTTTGCTTTTCATACCTCAGGACTTTGGAGATATGAGTGACACCACAGACCATAATATGGGAATATTAACCTAAAAAAGTGGTCACCTTTTTAAATGTATTTTTGGAGTTAGGTGTGAAGTACCTCTGGGTATTGTTTCCTGAAGGAACAAAGATATTTTTTCCATTATTCTCATTGCCTTTCAAAATACCCAATGGAAGGCCAAAGTTCCTTTGATCATATAGAGAATGCTTTTACCTTGTGAAGTGAACTAAAACAGGCCCTTAGGACATTTGAAGAAATTACTGTGAGTCAGTTTGATAGCAACCAGGAAAGCTCTGTCATCTACCCCAAGTGATTTCTGAATGAGAAAGCTAAAGTTTACTTTTCTCTGTGTAATAAGTGATCATAAACCATCAGAAGTCATTAAAAAAACATAAAGTGCTTCTCCAAGATTGCAGAGATAGTTGATTTTACAGAAATATTGTCTGAATATACTATATAAATCTGGGAGGGAGATGCAAATAGCTGATACATATGGTTTATATGACGAAAGAAAAGTGTTTAATACCAAAAAGACAGATGTTGCTTGAATTTGGTATTGCCTTGCTTACTTATATCTGATTTAAAATATAAAGAGTTTAAATTAACAACAGTGGAAGATAATACTTTGCAAGAGTTAAAGACTTTATTTTATCAAAATGGTCCCAAAAGATAACACAAGTTCACAAAGAGGTTAAACCATATTAGAATTACAGACAGGAATGGAGTGTGTGTGATGATTTAATATTTAAGAATTATAGACAAAGTGTATCTGAAAAGCTGAGGTAAGAAATGTTGACATTAATTCATGAAAGTCATTTGTGAATTTTGGAAAATAAGAGCTCAAGATATGATATTTTGGTCAGGAATGCATGTGCAAATAGAAGAGTTAATACAATGTTGTAAGATAAGTCGAACTTCCAAAAATCTCATGAAGTACCAGAAAGACTATGGCAGAAACTGGTAATGGATTTATTTGTTCTTTATGGGAAGGAATATCTTTTGATTGTAGACTATTATTCAGAATTGTGGAAGTTTGTTGGAAATTTTAACTAGTGACTGTGTGATTATGCAGTGCAAATCCATATTTGCTAGACATGGTATTCCTAAAATTATAATAACCGATAATGGTTCTCAATTTAATTCTAAGGTCTTTAGAAGGTTTGTGAAAGGATGGGATTTTGAGCATGTTACTTCCAGTCCATGTTATGCAAGATAAAATGGATTGGCTGAAAGATTAGTCAAACAGTTAAGATCTTGAATAAGATAGTTTGGATAATACAGATCTATATCTTTCTTTGTTAGCAATTCATCCTTTTAGATAAACATTCTCCAGCATTATTAATACTGGGAGTGTGTTTGAGAGCAGGGTTACCTTTAGTAAAAGCACTGTTGCAACCAGCAGTGTCTAAAGTAATAGTGTGCAAGAACAGATAAGAAAGAGGCATGAAAAGCGGAAATATTATTCTGATCAAAGGGCTAAGTGTTTGCCACTGTGGAAAATAACAGAAAGAGTTAATATTCAAAAAGTGGAGGTGTGGCAACCTGCCAAGATAATTGAACATCATCAGACTTCTAGATCACATGTTATTTTTGTATTTTATTTTATTTTGTGAGCCGCCCCGAGGCTTCGGCGAATGGGGCGACATAGAAATGTTTTAATAAATAAATAAATAAATAAATAAATAAATGTGGTAGAAACTCGAGATTAACAGTTGAATGGGAGAAATAGAAAGTATTTTCACCAGACTGAAAGGATGTCTGAGGAAAGACATGATAAAGAAATTGGGAAGAATGATAGCAGAAGTGAATGTGTGAATTAGAACAGTAAGATGGAATTAGAGAAGAAACCAGTAATTACATCTAAAAGATAACTGAGAAAACCTGGAAGATATGGATATGGGGAATGAAAAGGGGAAAAAACAGATGCAGTGATAAGTGTTTGCATTTGCTATGTGTTGCATGGGTGGAGACTTGTTTTAGTGTTGCACTGATTAGCATAAAAGGAGCCACCTGCTTTTATAAGCAAGGCAGGAATGTTTTTTATTGTGACTGACTTAATAAAGGGTACCTTTGCAATTTCATACCTTGAGTGTCGTGTTGAGACCTATGAAAACCAAGCATTACACTCAGTATCACCCTTTGGAGTTAGATAAGATATAAAATAAGGTGGTGGGGGAAGGGAAAGTTGCTTTAGTTTTATTTGGGCTATTTAATTTTGTAAACCATGTTGAAAGTGCTATGCTAATCAAATGGCATATAAATACTTTAAATAAATAAATAAAGCTTATATGCCAATCTGTAATTCGTCTGGCTGAGCTTTTGGGAAGTTCTCTTGTGTCAGAACTTGCTTTGGATAGCAGCTAAAGCCCTAGCAGAAACATCTCCACCAACACACAGCTGCCTCCCATTTCCCACTTGTTACAGTTGGTACATCTTGTGTTTTTCCCTCTTCATGCACTGATAGCTTACAAATTGTGATTCTGTGTTGGTTTAGTAGAATAACAAAACCCAGGAGGTGTTGTGACAACTGGAAGAGGAGAAATACTTTATTGCCAGAGGAAGCCGATCTTAATTTGTAGGAAATTGGCTGGGATGATTATAATTCAGCAAATAATTTTCCTGGGCAGCTCTCCAGGAATTGTTGTTTAGCTCAGCAATATTGTAGCATTGGCATGAACATTACTTTGTTTGTTGCAGGTTCCTGCCAAACCCTTTCTTTAGCTGCACATATGTCCCACATCATAGTATTTGGATTTATAATTCATCTGACTGTAGGCCTGTGAATCTGGCCTAATAAAATTGAGAGGAGAAGGACAATGTAAGATGCTTTGTGTTCCTTGGAAGAAGAAAAGTGGTAATAAAATAATAACTATATAACTGGTACAATTTATTTGACCTGTCTCACCAACAATCCACCATTTTCTACCAAAATTCTACCTTTGGCTTTATGTGTTTGAATTACTATGTTTGAAGTCTGAAATGCAATTTATGTGTTTGAAGTTTTCTGCTTTTGTGGCATTCACAAAACCATTCCTTAAATGTTTCTTATAAAATACTTTATGTATTTTGGGACATTTAAAGAATAAATTGTCAACAGTCAGTTAAGTAAAGAG
Source organism: Varanus komodoensis (assembly GCF_004798865.1). Classification (NCBI taxonomy): domain Eukaryota; kingdom Metazoa; phylum Chordata; class Lepidosauria; order Squamata; family Varanidae; genus Varanus; species Varanus komodoensis. The sequence goes on from NW_025335268.1 coordinate 84,837,133, forward strand.
TACCATGATATTCTCCCTTGCATCAAAAAGTTATGGATGTTGTCCTTCTGTCGTTCAGGTCTACCATGCTGAATTTCTGGTACAACTTTTACCAGGTAGAGGCATGTGTTGGGAAAATCCTACACTTGAGGAAGTTCAGTCTGTTCCTTGGGCATATTTGTTGTAACTAGCTAGATGCCATGGGCAATCAGGATAGAAGTGAGACTGGGCTACTATTGTTCTTGGACAAAACTTTTAATTTATTTTATCAATATTAATTTGTTATAATGCATTGGGAAACACTTATAGGATTAATTGAAAGAATTCTTTGGGAAACAGATTTTGTACTTGAGTTATGTCAATACCTTATATTCTCCTTGGGCTACAAGAAAGCAAAATCTGTTTAGCACAATTCCTCAAAGATAATTTATTATCAGAGCTCTGTAGCATCTGCCATGAATATTTGTTCTTTATTACAAATAAAGGGCTGCTATAGTTCCACTGGGAAGCTGAACTAATGCAAGAGGTCATAATGTGTTCCAAAATATAGGAAAGCATTGACACTTCTGTTTTCTTCTGTCAGATCCTTTGGAAAGAAGGTTCAGTGGCACTCTGTATGGGACCTGTAGTCCATGTAGTATTGAAGTGTTAGTAATTGTACTATGGGTCTTACTACTGTGCAATTTTCTAGAAATGGAAAAAGAAGCTTAAAGGTACAAAAATGAGCATTTGATAGTTAAGGTCCAGCGGAGGTTGAGCATCTGAGAGCATTCCTTAGCCTACTGAGAGCATCCTTTAGCCCACTGGTCTGCTTCAGTATTCAGGCTGCCTAAGTCCCTCCCTGCAACAAAACCCATTTCCATAAGGTGAGCCACTCCTGCAAGGTGCTGTGATGCTGAACCTTTGATTTCCCAGAATAACAACTGATTGAATAGATCCCTTGCCATTCCAGTCATGACTTCCTTTAACCAGAGCCTACTTGAATTCCTAATTGACTGGGGCTCCAATCTTATAAAGGACAAAGGGGATACTTTATTTTAAATTTGTGTTAATCTTGTTTAAAGCATTAGCAATGAAGATTACATTCTTAGTGGGTTTCATCATGTATTTAATTCCTTTCTCTCATAATGTATGGAACTAAATATTCATTTTTGGGATGCAAAGAATTGTGGAATAAATCCTATCCTTTGGATCCCTTAAAATATTAAGTATAGTAATAAAACAATCTATAGATTTGCTTAACAGTTAACTTAAGGAAATTCATGGCATGAATCTTTCTTCTTTTTTCCTCATCTCCTCAACTTCCTCTGCTCCCACAACACTTTTCTGGATGGTTAAGAACAGCATTAGAAGGGCTGTGAGGGCCCGGAAGAGGAGGAATTCAGAAAATTTCTTTCTGTGAATTTTCTTCAGGGCATATTATTCTCTGAATGGAGTCTATTGGCTGTATCCAGGCATGCTGCTGTGCTTTGTCTGGATTTATTGGACAAACAGGACCCATCATAGCTTGCACAACCAGGAGCTTGTAGTTGGAAAAGCATCTTCGGAAAATAATTCTGGACTGGGCTCAACCAGTGGAGCTTTCTTCAGGAAGCTCTGCTGACCTCACCCATTCTGCAAATGAGCATTTCTGCTCATTCTGGGTTGTTTTCAGAATTCCTAACTTCTGCTCTGCTAAGGGTGGATCCAGCTAGTACATTAATTGGATACTGTCCCATATTTTACCATAGTTAATGACACCTGACAATCCTGCCAACTTCTTCTTGAGTCACCTCTCTCTCTTTCTCTCTCTCTGAAACTATGTGGGAAGCTCTGGGCTATTGTCAGGGTCACAATCATGTAAATGGGTGTCCTCTAAGTAGGACCATTTATTTATTTATTTATTTATTTATTACATTCCTTAACCACCTAATAGCAAAAGCTCTCTGAGTGGCTCATTAAAGTAACACAGAATACCACTTCCTATTCCAGCAAAAGGCAGCCAGGCAACCTTCAGATGTCTTGACCCTTAATTTCATTGTAGTCCAAAGCAACTAAGGGGTACCAGATTGCCTATCCCTGCTCTATTCCAATTTTGCATTCCCTCAATAACATAATGACAATGTAATGGGACATGACAAAACTTGCCCTCCATTTTGGTCACTGCAAGTTCAATAACCTACATTTTCAGTTGGGATGTACAGATTTGGTTCAATCTGTTCTGTCTGGTTCTGCAGATGGTTAGAGATCATTCATTCTGTCATTTAGCCATTGACTGAATAGGATTTTTCTCCCTTCAGAAAAGTCCTCAAAATGTCTACCACAAATTGTGTATTTTTTTTCTGGCAAATAACATACTTTTCTTTGCCCAGTATACAGTCAATGAAAGGTCAAGAGAGACTAAAGAGAGATCGAGATGTATGAAATATTCTGTATTTTTATTTTAATATATATATTAGAATATTTTCCAGTAAGGTATACATTTTTTTGCAACCCATGCAATTCTGGAAAGTAAAGAAGTGGAAAGTAAAAAGTAGATGATTCCAGTATGCTGCAGAATCTGCATGTCAAATTAATAGAAATCCAAGGTCAATTGACTCCATTTTGGATTTCTCTGATATACATTCTTTTTGTTACAAATGTTTGAGAAGTCCATCTGAGGACTGGAAATCCAGTGGATTTCCTTAGTTCAGCTGCCTGGCTTCTGGTTTGCTGCCCACACATTGGCTCTGACTTAATGCCACATGAATTGAGCCAATTTGTAGACTAGGATCTGTAAGACAGACAACGATTTATGAACTTTCTTTGAAGCCATCCAAAGAATTTGGTGCCAGGAGCTGAATCTCAGGACGCTTCAGAATCCACAGAGTTTGTATCCCTCATGCACTTCTACTACTACCCTTCCTGTTATCTTGATTCCTGCTGATATCGTAAAAGAAATTATGGACTAAACAATGACAATTATAGACTAAACAACAAACTAGGTGAAATCACAAATAAACTGTGAAAATTAGTCATGTACCAAAACAGTATGATGCAGCTCATTTGAGATCACTCAATTTCCTGCCCACTTTTAATCTGATTATCAGAAACAGGCCAAGTCAAAGTTTTTTTATGGACTTCTATCTGTACAAATTGCATATCTTTTTCATACTGCTAATTGACTTCTATCAAACTGATGCTGGAAAAGTGCCAACCCACATGTTTTTGGGTACCATTTTGTGGAAAAAATGGCTGTTTTGTATGAACATGGATCCAGAAATACATGGCTTAGTGTTATTTGTGCAAATATATTCACAAATACGTATTTCAATACATACACAAATATTGGCAATATATTCCTTTTCAAAGACCTGTATATTTATTTGTTTAATTGCTATACTGTCCATTAGCCAAAATGTATGAATGGCTTACAAAGACATAACAAACAACATGTACTATAAAGCAATAATATTAAACCAAACATATCAATGAAATGGCAACAACAGGACTCAACAAAAACATAACCCGAGAAATATTGACATAGACCAAAAATAAACTGACCCATCCATCCTTAGGGGATAGATAGTGGGCAGCTATTTTGGAATGACAATAAGGGTCTGTATTTTCATCTAGGAAAGTTTGGAGACTTTGGGGTGAATTCTTTCCTGACCAAATATTGGGTTTAGAGTTATGCTAAGAGTTCTTAGACTTCAGTGTATGTTTCCTCTCTCCAAAACTAGCATGTCATACATTTTACTGGGTTGTTCCTGGTTTGTAAATTTTAGCTTATAGTCTCTTCAAAGCCATGGAAAATCTCTTGCTCCAAACAACACAGTTTTCTGGAATGTGCTAAATACCAGTCAAATTAGAATGTCCCAACTCAACAGAAGAAAGAGAATTGCTTCAGTCTGTTTCCCCCCAGCTGCCACCAAAACACACTTGATCTGGCAGCTCTACCTGGGATCTGAATTCTACAACTCCTCTGTGGGAGGAATTCATTTAGAAATAAAATCCACAGAAGCTTAAAATAAATTAAATATAAAATCAATATCTCAGTACAGTCTCTGCTATGCTGTCTTTTTGATGCTGAATTTGATTCATTCGTCCCTCCACCCTGGCTGTCTTAGATTTTGTAAAATGAAGCACTTCTGTATGTGTGCACACAATATAAAGGGTCAATAGGGGCTTCACAGGTGGGCTGAGAACAGAGGGACTGTGAGAAATAGCTTTTGCAATGTCATGAGTCACTTTGATTCATATAAAATGCTCCAATGTTACATGGACAATTGTTCCGGCCTCAGAGTTTACACCTTACTGGCACAGTTTAGACCAATGAGATGGTACACCTTGCATAGAGCAATACACCATCAACATTTTAAAGGTTTCTTCTCCCCACTCCCCATAAACAGGGAATCATCCTTGGTAGCATCATTTCTGGTACTCTTCCATGATCCAGATCTGCAGCTAAATTGCATATTCCTTGGAAAAGCCATAGTGGAAATACTTCCAGTTTCTCAGTCTGTCTTTATTGTTTCTTGAAGCCTTCGTTCTACTGACAAACATTTGCTGCTGGGCTGAGGAAAAAGCTTCCATCACCCACAAGTCAGCTTTGAAATTAGGGTTCCTAGGCGTCCTGCTTTACAGAGGGTATTCCTCGATTTGAAGATGGTGCCCTAGTTGGGATCTTCAAGCTGTTCATTCACAATAAGCCCTTAGACAATGAGTTCCAATCTTTCACACTCTGCATATATATTTCTGTTTGTAGTCATTATTGCTAAATATGCATCTCTTGCTTGATACATTAGCATATACGGAAGTTATGCAGATTGCTGCCCTCTTTTGTCCTCTTTTTCTGGCAATGTTCTTCAGTTTTGATGATGCATAAGTGGCAACCCAACTTGAGCTACTATGCTTCAAGTTGTCTCCGGTTCCTGAATCGCTTCGAACAGAGAGAAGCTTCTTTATACCCGAGTGGACCAATGCTTCCTGTGAGGGTAGAAAGGTGGAGCTTAAATCAAATAAATAAACTTCAGTGAATACAGCATAAGTGCAACCCCGTGAAGGGAACAAATATGTCTTGCATTCTAAGCAGCTTGCTCAAACAAGTTGGCTGAATCAGGCTACTTTTCAGTTTCTCCAGATGTTGTGCTACTTTCCTTCCTTTAACTCCCAATGTCCTTTAACTCTCAAGGTCCATGGACTAACGAGCTGCTGCAAAGTAAGAAAAAGCATCAGAGCTGCTGTGTTTCTGGAAATGAGTGTTCTGCTAAGATGTACCTAGTAGAATTTTGACAAGGGTGAAATTGTGGACTGTGCAAAGTCAACACTTTCAACATAAAATTCTGCCCTTAGAAAATCATACTTGTGACATCATTTACTGGTGATAAGGAAATATTTTTCAATAAGAGGAAATTTTAAATTGGTTTTCTTGCCTTATTGTCCCAGATACAGCATTTTATTAAACAGAAAGGGCATATATAGAACCAGAAAGAGAGGGGAGAAAAAATGCACTTGCATAATATCATCCTGTTCAATTCAACAATTCTTTTTGCAGTTCAAATTTAGAAACTTCTTCCACAGATGATTTTTCAAGCTTATATCTAATAACTGCCATATGTCAGAATTATAATTACATAATCACAACCATCTTGGAAAGAATGTGCCTAAGAAGTAGTTATTACATAGGAAAGCATGAAAAAAGACAATCATGTATAATAAACAAGGGAAATGTCGGAAGCTCTATCACTTTGCATCTTCAAGAAAGCAAGAGGTGATGCTTAATTTTCTGGGATGGGAGGTAAATGAGACAATCTGAAAAAATGAGAAAACTGTTTGTGGAAAGATTGGAAGTGAATGTTTAATGTATCAGCTTGTAAAACATATTGTAAAATAATGGGCAGCACACGGAGCTTGAATTGTGCCAGACAGAATGGTTCCTATTAAATAAATACTTTCGATTATATTTTAGAATTCTTACTTGAGAATGATGCAAAGCCTCTAAGCAGATTCAGTCGTAAGATTTAGGAGCATCTACATGTTAAAATCTTTTCTGGTCATATTTCCTTTAGAGATATCATTTCAACTAATAAAAATCCATTTAATAAGTCGGTAGGAAATATATGCTGGCCCAAAGCTTCATTGTGAAATCTTTTGATATGATTTATCATTTGGTGGATAATCTGACTATGTCAAAAGTAACTGTTCCATCTGTTTAAAAGGCAGAAAATTCCAAACACTATTGTCCTCAGTTAAATGAGCTAAATTCAAAAGCTAAACACATTAGAAGCCCAAAAGCAGGCTCAGATGGAATAAAAGACTCATTAAGAAGTGTCACATGGCATTTCCCTTATGAACACAATTATTTACATTGAAAATAAGGAACTGGCATGTTTCTCTATCAAATGGTAGACTTTACAGTTTCAACCAAGGGTCAAATAGAATGTTAGAGATAAACACCTTTATTTTGGCAAAACATTTTTTCTGGATTAGAATTCATATAATCAGATACATGAAGAGTTATCCCCTAGCTGGTAGCTATTTACAAATGAACGTAGAAGAATAAATGTGCACAGTGGAGCCCAATAGAGATACAAAACAAAGCAAAAAACAAACCACTGTCTGTGTCACGTCAGTGACAATGCACAACAGTAGTGATTGATAACATCAGGGAGATGCAGCGTTGTAGGACAGTGTATCCTATCCCTGCCTCCCACTGCTGCTGTGTTCACACTGTCCAACGTGTGAAAAGCAACCCTAGGTAGAGATCTTCCATACAAGGGAAAACACTGGGGCAGGTTTCTCCAAGCAGGGAGAGTCTGTGAAGATCAGTGGGTGTGCCAAGTCCCTCTTCAGGTGTAGTTGGTGGAAGTGGAGGCAGCCTGTGGGCATGGCATGTCTGTACTTAGCATGCATGGTTTCCCACCTCTCTCATGCAAGGGACTGTTATCTGAACCACCCACTAACATCCTAGCATTGGTGAGTTCATTAGCTTAGCATGTGAAGTAGTACAAATGAATAAGATCAGATTGCAAGAATAGAATCAGATTGGTTAGAGGGCTGCATAGGAACCTCTCCACATTGTGAAAGAAGGTGGTTTCACTGGCTAGTCCCATCCACAGCTGATGCTTGTGCCAGCCAATGTCCCCGGTGCCTGTGTGTTTGACAGCCATGTGGAGGGATTGTCTATGTACACCAGCATAGCAACATGGGGCTTCCCTACTTAAGGAGGAATAACAGGCTAATCAGGATGTCTGCTGACAGGAAGAAGGACGTTGTGTGGTTCTTGCAATGTACTATTGAATGTGTAGCTTCTAGGTGGAGTCAGTGGGGAGCAGGGCCAGCTGGCACCCTTTTTCATCCTCTCAACACAAGAGGGGGGTTGTGTGGACGTCCCTGATGAGTTCTAATTCAGCAGCTCCCTTTGCAATTTTTATGTTTTAGAAGAGCTACCTTCAAGTCAGCAGTGCGGTATCTTGGGAGACTTCAATGTTCTTGGACTGGTTCCTAAGTGTTAACCTATTGGAGTTCAAATGTTGGTTAACATATTCCTTTGCACACAGACTGGCCTGTTTATTCTACAAAGAATGCAGGTGATAGTGCATACCATCTTGGAGAAAAATGAACATGTGATGGTCTGGCTGGGTTGTACTTGTCTGGTGGCAGAACTAAATGTGGCACAGTGAGCAAAAACGGTGAGCAAAAACGGTGAGCCAGAGTTGAAATGAAAATGAAATGCTGGTGTGCATCTGTTGGCCCATTCTGATTTTAATTGGGATGGTATCCCATGAGGATTCTCTGCCATGTTCTGCGCAATTCTCTCCTCCTCTGCCTTGGCCAGGTGCAGCATTTAGTTTTAGAATAAAAAGCTTCTACTGGTGCCAAAGGAGGACAATTGCACCTTTGTCCCTGAGTAAATATGTGAAGCATTGGCATGCTGGCTTGTTGCGAGATCCGTTCCTGGTGTGTGAGTCCTTTCATGTATGTAACCTGCTGTTGCTGTGGGCAACTGCTTTCAGTTAGAGCACTGCCTAAAAGCCCTGTGTCAGTCGGGTTGTTATTCTTGACAGCAACAACAGTTCTCTACCCAAAATTGCGTGCTTTGTTTTTTCCACATACTTCCCGAAGTGCAGCCTTCATACAGCACATCCAAAAGGAGGAATCCAGTGGGGTCTTGCTGCTAGCACAGTGTAAATCTTGCTAGCCAGGGACCCAATGCATCATTGGGCCTTTATCATCTATAGTTATTTAAATGTAGCCAGCATTCACCATTGTGCAGACAATGGAAATCACAAGGAGGGAGCAAGGCTTGCGATCCTTATTTTCACCATCACCATCATCACTATCATTTATACCCAGCCTTTCTTCCTCTTCGAAGAAACTCAAGGTGACTTACAAGGTTCTCCTCTTCCTGATTTTATCCTCACATCACAACCCTGTGAGGTAGGTTAGGCTGAAAGTCTGCCACTGGCCCAAAATTACCTGATTTTTATTCCCAAAGTGGGGAACGAGAGCAAGAGGCATACTCATAGAGCTCTAGCATTGTGTCAGTTGGTCAATTCACTATGTTAATGAATCTTTGTTTTTGAATCTGCACACACACAGCATTGTTGTAAACTTATTGAATAATGTATGGTTTATCAAGAACAGCAGCTGGGAAATCCAGACCTAACTAAAACAGTCCTTGACCTGTTCTGATATGCCAACATATGGCATATAAAATTTCCCCTGGGTACCAGTCGTTGAGCTGACTGCTTAAGTATTGAGTATTTGTCTTGACAATAAATTTGCAGGCTTCTGGCAGTTCATTTTTGAGGTATAACTCAGTCTGGCAGCATTGTCCTCTTGTTTGATTCTTTTATTTTTTTTCCGGAAGAGGGAAAACATAGCCCATTAAGTGTACTCAGCTGAATGAAATGTTCAAGACAAGTAGAATATAAAGCAATTTAAGTTTTAGAGGACTCGGTAGATTTTAGCAGTACTGAAACTCAGGAAAAGCTCTTGTGGCAGATAACTGTTGCCTCCTAGTAAAATTGCTTGAAGAATCCATAAAGCCAGGGAATAAGTCTTTCTGTGTGATGGAAAATATAAACAATGAATGCCAAAATGGTATTCTGTGGATGAAGCAGTTGTTTCCCCAACAATACACAGCTTTTAAGTGAGTGATGAAATACATAAAAAGTAATTGGAAGAATCCTGTGCTGCTTTTCTGTCTCCAGGAGATTGATTGGACATTAAGTAGTGATGGATACAATATGCCTTCCTCAACATGCTTTCTTCTTTCATGTTGTTGTTAGTCGCGAAGTCGTGTCCGACCCATCGCGACCCCAAGGACAACATTCCTCCAGGCCTTCCTGTCCTCCACCATCCCCCGGAGTCCACTCAAGCTCACACCAACTGCTTCAGTGACTCCATCTAGTCACCTCATTCTCTGCCGTCCCCTTCTTCTTTTGCCATCTATTGTTCCCAGCATTAGGCTCTTCTCCAGGGAGTCTTTCCTTCTCATTAGGTGGCCAAAGTATTTGAGTTTCATCTTCAGGATCTGGCCTTCTAAAAAGCAGTCAGGGTTGATCTCCTCTAGGACTGACCGGTTTGATCGTCTTGCGGTCCAAGGGAGTCTCCTCCAGCACCACAATTCAAACACCTCAATCCTTTTGCACTCAGCCTTCCTTATGGTCCACCTTTCACAGCCATACACTGCAACTGGGAAAACCATAGCCTTGACTATACACACTTTTGTTGGTAGGGTGATGTCTCTGCTTTTTAGTATGCTGTATAGATTTGCCATAGCTCTCCTCCCCAGGAGCAAGCGTCTTTTAATTTCTTGGCTGCAGTCCCCACCTGCGGTGATCTTGGAGCCCAGGAAAATAAAATTTGTCACTACCTCCATTTCTTCCCCATCTATTTGCCAGGAAGTGAGAGGACCAGATGCCATGATCTTAGTTTTCTTAATGTTGAGTTTCAGGCCGACTTTTGCACTCTCCTCCTTCACCCGCATCAAGAGGCTCTTTAGTTCCTCTTCACTTTCTGCCATGAGAGTGGTATCATCTGCATATCTGAAGTTGTTGATATTTCTCCCAGCAATCTTAATTTCAACTGGTGATTCATCTAGCCCCGCCTTTCTCATGATGTGCTCTGCATATAAATTAAATAGGCAGGGCGACAGTATACAGCCTTGCCGAACTCCTTTCTCAATTTTGAACCAATCAGTGACTCCATGTCCTGTTCTCACTGTTGCTTCTTGACCCGCATATAGGTTTCTCAAGAGACAAAGAAGATGGTCTGGTACTCCCACCTCTTTAAGAACAATTGGTTGTGATCCACACAATCAAAGGCTTTAGCATAGTCAATGAAACAGAAGTAGATGTTTTTCTGGAACTCCCTAGCTTTCTCCATGATGCAGCGTATGTTGACAATTTGATCTCTAGTTCCTCTCCCTCTTCGAAATCCTGCCTGTACGTCTGGTAGTTCTTGGTCCACATACTGCTGGAGCCTGGCTTGTAGGATTTTGAGTATAACTTTGCTAGCATGTGAAATGAGTGCAATGGTGTGGTAATCTGAACATTCTTTGGCATTGCCCTTCTTTGGGATGGGAATGTAAACTGACCTTTTCCAATCCTGTGGCCACCGTTGAGTTCTCCAAATTTGCTGGCATATTGAGTGTAGCACTTTTACTGCATCATCTGTTAAGATTTTGAATAGCTCAGCTGGAATAATGTCACCTCCACTAGCTTTGTTGTTGCTTAGACTTCGTAAGGCCCATTTGACTTCACACTCCAGGATGTCCGGCTCGAGGTCAGTGACGACCCCATCGTGGTTATCAGGGACGTTAAGCTCTTTCTTGTATAGTTCTTCTGTGTAATCTTGCCACCTCTTCTTAATCTCTTCTGCCTCTGTTAGGTCCCTGCCATTTTGGTCCTTTATCATGCCCATCTTTGCATGAAACATTCCCTTCATATCTCCAATTTTCTTGAAGAGATTTCTGGTTCTCCCTATTCTATTGTTTTCTTCTATTTCTTTGCACTGTTCATTTAAGAAAGCATTCTTTTCTAGCTATTCTTTGGAATTCTGCATTCAGTTGGGTGTATCTTTCTCTTTCTCCCTTGCCTTTTGCTTCCCTTCTTTCCTCAGCTATCTGTAAAGCTTCCTCAGCCATTTTGCTTTCTTGCATATCTTTTTCTTTGGGATGGTTTTAGTTGCTGCCTCTTGTACAATGTTGTGAACCTCCGTCCATAGTTCTTCAGGGACTCTGTCTATCAGATCTAATTCCTTAAATCTATTTGTCACCTCCACTGTATATTCATCAGGGATATGATTTAGGTCATGCCTGAGTGGCCTAGTGCTTTTCCCTACTTTCTTCAACTTAAGCCTAACTTTTGCAACCAGAAGCTCATGATCGGAGGCACAGTCAGCTCTTGGTCTAGTTTCTATAGAGCTTTTCCATCTTTGGCTGCAGAGCACATAGTCAATCTGATTTCTGTGTTGACCGTCTGGTGATGTCCATGTGTAGAGTCGTCTCTTGGGTTGTTGGAAACGAGTGTTTGCTATGAGCATCGTATTCTCTTGACAAAGTTCTACCAACCTGTGCCCTGCTTCATTTTGTACTCCAAGGCCAAACTTGCCTGTTATTCCAGTTATCTTTTGGCTTTCTACTTTAGCATTCCAATCCCCCATGATGATAAGGACATCATTTTTTGGAGTTAATTCTAGAAGGTGTTGTAGGCCTTCATAGAACTGGTCAACTTCAGCCTCTTCAGCACCAGTGGTTGGGGCATAGACTTGGACTATTGTGAAGTTGAATGGTTTGCCTTGGATTCGAACTGAGATCATTCTGTCATTTTGGAGATTGTATCCCAGTACTGCTTTTCCTACTCTTTTTTTGACTATGAAGGCCACTCCATTTCTTCTGAGGGATTCTTGCCTGCAGTAGTATACCTGATGCTCATCTGAGTTAAATTCACCCATTCCCGTCCATTTTAGTTCACTGATTCCTAAGATGTCGATGTTCAGTCTTGTCATCTCTTGTTTGACCACATCCAGCTTGCCTTGATTCATGGATCTTACATTCCAGGTTACTATGGAGTATAGATCTTTACAGCATCGGACTCTCCTTTCACCACCAGATACATCTGCAGCTGAGTGTCCTTTCGGCTTTGACCCAGTTGCTTCATTCTTTCTGGTGCTTCTAGTACTAGCCCTCTGCTCTTCCCCAGTAGCATATTGGACACCTTCCAACCTGAGGGGCTTATCTTCCGGCGAAATATCTTTTTGCCTTTTGGTACTGTCCATGGGGTTTTCATGGCAAAGATACTGGAGTGGGTTGGCATTTCCTTCAGATAAAGCAAACAAAAATATTGAGAGTGAATGACTTGGCCATGAAGTACAGGGGTGACCCTGGCTTCTGATCTACCAATCTCACAGTGTCGTTGAGAGGGTAACACAGGATGGAGAAGGACCACTGATGCCATTTGAAGTTTCTTAAAGGATATGCGAGATACAAAAGTGAAACTGTGCATTCAGATTATTTTTTCCTTGAATTATCGTGGTTCAAAATTATCATGACTAGAATGAGAATTATAAAACCCCTTCTTTCACTTATGTTGAAAGCATTTCGTAGAATGAGTTCCTTTGCATAAAACAACTAAGTGCTGTATTGCGTTGTTGTTGTCAGTTCTTTCTCCATTGCAACGTGTTTAAAACATTACACATACATAGTAGGGTTTTAAAACAATACAGCTGCTGCTACCACTGATAATGATTAAGTAATCTAGGGGTGGTGCTACTAGGTTTAGTTTTCTTTGGAGGAAAGAGTATGGTAACGTTTATGGTGTCATTCTCAACTGTGCTTTAGTTAAATCAATATACAGAGAGTTGTTGGACAGGGTGGACCTTACCATTACAGAGTGAGGCAACCAGCTAAAATGGCAGACGCTGGAGTGAAGAAATAGAAGCTCTTGCTCTTACGGTTCTTATTTCCTTCTCTTAGAAGACAACCTGACTGGTATCACCTAAATACCTACTGCCTGAGGTATAAACTATTATCTGTGTTGAAATTAGGCTTATAGGATAATTTCATTTTAGTTTGCAAATTACTCAGAAATGCCCCATTCTCAACCCTCAAGGTGAACAAGAGTACATTAAAATCTGAAAATGTCCACAAATTTGCATGCTTTTGTCAATGGATGGATCTGAAATATGTAGTTTTCCTATTTGAAAATAGGTTGCAAACGAGAACAGATGAGTGCTAAACAGATCTTTGAAGTAAAATTCAGAGAATTTTAGAGATCTTCCCTATTTGAAATGAGATTCAGCAACATCCATTCAACTGTATGAGAAAATTAATTTGGATAACCGAATATATCATTCAGTCAGATCACATGCTGTGCTATCAAATCCCTGCTTTGTGCACATGTCTGAATCATTGTTTTCTGTTCCTTCATTTTTAACTTTATAGATATCAGCTGTTTTTATTCAGTTTATCAGCTGGATTTATTCATTTTGTATGAAGATGGCAGATTTTAATTTCACGGCAAGGTCATTGGTTTCACCAGCTGCAGTTGCCATTTCATCATCCATTTTTTTCCTCCTCCTCCTCCTCCTTTTTCTTCCAGTCTGCTATTACATATGTCATAGGGAACTTCACCTTTATCTTCTGCCCAAGTTTTGAATAACTTTGAATGAATTATTGTCATCCTTGTTCTAATTTCTTTTGTACCGCTAAACAAGGATACAAAGACCTGGAGAATGAATATTTTGAACTGTATCTAAAATCAAACAAAGTAACTACAGCTTTAACAATATTACTAAATATTTAGCAAACGATATCCTAACACAATAATGCATTTTGCATTTCTTATTTTAATAAATGTCTCAAAGACTGTATGAAAGTATGAAGACCTCTTTCAGGGCTACACACCATGTTAAATGCATTACTTGATTTAAAATGATTTTAAAAATAGAAATAGCTTCTTTAGGACCCCAGATATGAATGGGGCATAGGCAGAGAAGAGTAGCATTACCTTTACTCCACTATAATGCTTTTGGTAAAAATTGCCATTCCTGAGTGTTACTTCCAATGAAAAGTTAGTTCCCATTGTACTTGTAGTGTGAATTTGGATGGGGGTACAAAACTGCACAATACATGGAGACTGAAGTAGGGTTCATCTGGCCATAACTTGGTTTCTGGGCAAGGATTCAGACAATCGCACCATTCAACCTACATGCAGGAGGGATTGTTGAGTACAGCAAGAATCCAGGACCCACCTAAACTGTGAATTAATACTGAACCTTTCCTGCAACTTGGGTATGTCTTCCCCAGGGTGGGCTGGGTCATGAAATAAGATCACTTAAAGGATGGATGTGAGTTGGCTCTCTCCAACATAGATAGGTTTTGCATCTATTTGCTTTCTCCCGGTGAGAAAAGTGGTAATGGGAGTACAGTTATAACAGTTTGATTATGGCAAAAGGAACAAGGTTGAACTCTGACTAACTGCCTACTTCTTTCCTCTAGTAGCTATTTCCATTTTTTTTAAAGAATGTGCATACAAAAAGTAATAATACACTCAGGTCACATATAGTTTAGTCCTTACTGTGCTTCCTAAAAGTAAATTATTCTGGGGTCTCAGATTAGGGCCTCATGCCTCAGCTGATTTCAGTAAAATTAAAAGCTCCTTTAAAGCAACTCACATCTTAAGGGCATGTTGCGATGTGCTGTGTGCCGTTGTAGCTGCCCATCTTCAAATACAGCCTCATGTAAAGTGTAGTGCAGCAGTTCATTATATTTGATACAATTCTATTCAATAGCCACAACCAAATCTAGGAAAAGTCATTGTTTACAAATTAGATGGTAAAACCCATCCTTCTCCATCTGCTGAACTGTTGGCAGAAGAAGCAGGAAGCTGGTAGCAATTCTACTGTAGGGTTGGAGGTCTTATCAAGCTCAGTCTTGCTGAGATTGTCAATTTGTTCAGGTCAAGCTCATTATTTTCCACTTCTATGTGTGATTTCCTTATAAAATGAATAAGTCCTCATGGAAATTGGTATATTTTTGTGCACATTTTTCCTAATATATGTCTTAATGTATACATTTTTGTGTTTCTTTTTAAACGTATGCATTTTGGTCCAAATATTTTAAGTCACCAAAATGCTACTTTGCACAAAAATTTCTTATATCTATGCATTTTATATTTAGGTTTTCTTGATATGCATGTTTTCCTGTAGAGCTGCCAGAGTGGGATCTTGGGGCCCTAAAGCCCAAATGACCATCCAGAAAGTGGTGAATGCAGAAACAAGCCCCATGCTATCCCTGTAATTAACCTGATATTATTTGTTTTGAAAGCAAAACTGCACATGTTTAGGCAGGTTTTTTAAAATGCAATGAATGAATGAATGGTGGTGAACAGTTTTGTGGTAGTAGATCTAACATCCCTGAAATGTAGAAATGGTGTTAATCCACAGAATGGCATTAGGAGGGGTGGGGGAAGGACAAATGTTGCTTGTGTGCTTCACAATTGAAGCAATCTGCATATCAGGATGCACTACTGTTTTTGGGTCTGCGTTTTCTCTGAAATGGGCTGCATTGGAAAGCTGAAAAAACATGGATTTCGTAACTTGACTGTGTGTTGATTTGCTGAAAGACTCAGAAAAGGAAGCATGACTTGAGAAGATGCGTAAAAATAAATGAAAACCTCTATGAACAAATTTCTTACTATCTCTGTTCTATATTGTGTCATCGGAAACACTGCCATGTGAAAACACCAAGGTATCTGGAGCAAATGGCATGGATAGGTAGAGCCATTTCCCAGGGAGAGCACGCACTTTTGAGCTTCTGAGGTCACTTCAGTACACTGGTTCTCATGGGAGGTCTCTGACACTTGTGATTTCTCTAGAAGGTCAGTAAAATATTTAGTACATACAAATATTTAGTACAAATATTTGAGAAAGAGTGCAGATTCCAACAAAGTAAATCCAGTGGGATTTTTGAAAAGTGAAGAACAAAACCTTGCCTTTTAATTTCTCTCTCTTGAGATATATTCCCCCACTTCCTATCCCTTGATATCTGCTGACAGTGCTGGCACTAGCTCAAGAGACAGAACAGCAGAAGAAATTCTTGTAATTTTAGCATCAGAACAAAATGGGATTAGAGGTTTCCTCCAGTGAATTGATTTCCTTGGTAACTACATGTATGGTAACTAGTAGGCAAGCACAGATACCTTCTTATGTAAATTAAGGCTATTTGGAATCCATAGCAATTCTGATGTTGTATCAAATGAATCTTTAACCGCCTGCAGAATCTGGCACAAGATGTGCCCAAAGTTAGAGGGTGCCATGGGCACAATTAAAAATTAGGAATAAACTGGTTTGAGGGTGGTAGTGGGCGGGAGAAATGTTTTAGGTATACATGTTGATGGCTGTTTATATTTTGTACTGCTATTTGGTTTGTGTCATAGCTAAGTAAAAAAGTATAAACCAGAAGTGAGAGAGAGGAAATGAAGGGCGTTAGGGAAATGAAACTCATTGCTTTGCTCAGAATGCCTCTGCCAACCACCTAGTTAAAGAAGAAAATAAACTGTTTGGGATGGGGTGTGGTCGGGGTTGTGGGGGGGGGGCACGGAGGAGATGCTGCTGGCAAGTTTGGGTGACTGTGGATGAGCTGAGGAGCAGAACGCCAGCAAGGGATCTGGGAGGATCCAGCAGAAGGGATAGGAAAGTGGGAGAAACGCCAACAAGGGGGCTGAGTAATGCTGTGGAGGGCAGAAACTTAATGCTAGGCATGACGTGGAGTCACATTCCCAAATGTCTTCCTGGTATTCGTCTGTGTGCCCCTCTTGTATGTTGGGTGGGGGTGGGCATAGCTCAACATAAGTGTCCAGATTCCATCCCTGTGGTATTGCTAGGTGAAACATCTCAGGGTGCAAGAATGGGTTAGATGTATGGATGATGAGGTTGAGCAGAAGCAGCTGAGAACCCACAGATGCATTATTACTGCCCTGGGAAATCTAGTTCTACATTAAGACAATAGAATGGTGATTAGTAAATTCATTATTTTAGTTATAATTTCATGAACTTCTAGAGCAGATTATCTTTCAGAAGCCAGGAAGTGACCTATGAGATAGAGATATATGTAATGTCTTTCTACTTAAAAAGCAATACGTATTTTAACTAGATTAGAAAGAGTGAAAATGATGTATTTGGGAATGAAAAAGGGTATAAGGGCATAATCCAATGCATGTTTGGACAGAAAACTCCTACAGCTACCATGGCTGGCCAGGAGAGCCTGGGGACTGTGGAACATTTTGTCTTAAAAAAAAGGTACATGGTTTTGTCATAAAAGATAAAGGTACTTAATGCTTAAGAAAGTGACATTCAAATTTAGTTAAAATTTCTGTGATTAATTCTAACTATGAAAGGCTTTTCAATTCCATTTAAACTTTCTCAGAGATAAAATGAACTGTGCAGGATTTATGTAGCTCTTCTCAAATTACTTAATTTCATGAACTGTGAAGGTTCTTAAAAAGTAGTGCTTGGAAAACTTGTGCCCTTCCACTGTTTCTTGGACTACAAGTCCCATGAACCAGGTCGGCATAATCAATGATACAGAATGCCTGGAGGGCTGCATGAAGCTCACTCCTCCTGTGACGTCATCTCGGAAAAAATCCTAGAATCATTTTTATGGTCTAAAATGTGTAAAGATCTCATAGAGTGGAATAGATTCATGCATCAGAGACCCCAGATGGCAGAGTTGTGCTGAAGCTGGGAAATATGGCTAATTTGAACTTGGCAAATCACATTCCTGCTTCTGATCATATGGCGGGGGGGGGTATAGACTCCCATCTCTGAGACAGAGCATGATTTCTGTGTTAAAAATAAATAGTGTGGTTTGCACAAATTGGAAACCATTTGCACAAATTGCCTAGAACTGTGCAGTTTTCAGTTTCCGATTTGCACAAAGAATGTTAGAAATGAGAAGTTTCAATTTTGGATTTGTCCACACTTTAGTGTTTTTTAAATAATGTGCGAATTGCAGCCTGTCTTATAGATGGAGGTCCACAAGCTGACCACACTCACACTACAGCGAGTTGGCTCCAGGGTGGCTTTGATGAACCAGACTCCAAGGGAAGACTGAACTCTGAAAATCCATTGGATTTTCACCCCGCACACACATGGGATTCCTCATCCATATTGACCTGATGAAGAATCAATATTCAAGATGATCATCCTTCCAAAGCTATTTCACTTAGTATAGTCATTCCTGATTGCTCACCTTCACAACAACTTCCTAATTTGCACAACTGTTTGCATGAGCAATATGCTGTTCCTAAACTGATGTGGACAAGGTGCTTGGACAAGTACGTCCCACCACCTGCTTATTGGACCCTTGCCCATCTTGGCTACTTAACAAAGCCAAGCACGGGATAGGGGCCTGGATCCTGGAGGTTGTCAATACCTCTCTGAGGGACAGCCAGGTACGTGCCCCTTTAAAGGAGGCAGTAGTCCGGCCAGTCCTAAAGAAGGCATCCCTGGATCCAGAGGTGGCTGCCAATTATGGACTGGTGGCCAACATCCCGTTCCTGGGCAAGGTGCTAGAGCGGGTGGTGGCGGGACAATTCCAAGCACTCATGGATGAAACTGATTATCTGGACCCATTTCAGTCTGGCTTCAGGCCCGGATATGGTACTGAATCTGCCTTGGTCGCCCTGTATGATGACCTGTGCAAGGAGAGAGACAGGGGGAGTGCGTCCCTGTTGGTCCTCCTGGACCTCTCAGTGGCTTTCGATACCATCGACCATGGTATCTTTCTGGATAGGCTATATAGGGATAGGGATTGGGAGTTGGAGGCACTGCTTTGCGATGGTTCCGTCCTATCTCAACGGTCAATTTCAGAAGGTGGTGCTGGGGGACTATGGCTCTGCACCATGGCAGCTATGCCATGGAGTGCCGCAGGGGTCCATTTTGTCCCCTTTGCTGTTCAACATCTACATGAAACCGCTGGGAGAGGTCATCAGGAGGTGTGGGCTGCGGAATCATCAGTATGCTGATGATACCCAGCTCTACCTCTCATTTTCCACCAATCCAGGTGAGGCAGTGGCTGTGCTGAACCGGTGCCTGGCTGAGGTAATGGGCTGGCTAAGGGCCGATAAACTGAAGCTCAATCCAGACAAGACGGATGTACTGTTGGTAGGCGGTTCGGGCTTCGGGGTAGGGAACCTGGACCTTGTCTTGAATGGGGTTGCACTCCCTCTTAGGCACAGGGTCCGCAGCTTGGGAGTGCTCCTCGACCCAGAGCTGTCATTAGAAGCTCAGGTGACAGCGGTGCAAGGAGCGCTTTCCTTCAGCTTTGGCTGATCCATCAGCTGTGTCCCTACCTGGAGAACGACTGTCTGGCGACAGTGACACATGCATTGGTAACTTCCCAATTAGACCTCTGTAATGAGCTCTATGTGGGGCTGCCCTTGAAGACGGTCCGGATACTTCAATTGGTGCAAAATAGAGCTGCCAGGTTGCCGATGGGGACTGGGTATTCTCATATAACCCCAGTCCTCCATCAGCTTCACTGGCTCCTCATTGAAGTCCGGGCCCAATTCAAGGTGCTGATTATCACCTATAAAGCCTTGAACGGCTTGGGACCTGGTTATCTAAAGGAGCGCTTGCGTCCATATATGCCCTCCCGCCCCTTGAGATTGGTGGCAGAGGCCCTTCTCCAGGAACCCTTTGTGAAAGATATTAGGAGGGTGAGTACCCGGAGGAGGGCTTTGTCTGTGGTGGGGCCCCACCTATGGAATGTGCTCCCCAGAGAGGTCCGCCTGGTGCCGTTGTTATTTGTTTTTCAGCGCCAGGCCAAGACCTTTTTATTTAAATGTTATTTTAATTGTTGAATTTATTTATTGATTTTATATTTATGCCGGGATGTCTCCAGATTTTTATGTATTTGTATAGTTATTTATTTGTATTGGAAGCTGCCCCGAGGCTTTTGCGAATGGGGCAGCATATAAGTGTTCCAAATAAATAAATAAACTACGTCTTTGTGAATTTTCCCCCTCTTAGAACAATGACACATACTTTTTTTAGGCAAGCCTGGAAGTCAACAAAATACTCCTGCCTGGATAGCAAACTGTGACTTTCATTGATCTTCCCTATTCTGGAAACAAGTGTTTTCCCCCTTTCCGGATACTTGAGGAACCTATAATTTCCCATTGTGCTAGCAATGAGACCTCTAGCAGATGGGAAGCATAGAATACTGTAAAATGTATTTTTAAAACAATTGGGGAATTAAAGTGTTCTTTTTGAGGCTTATTGCTATACATTAGTACACATTAAAATTCTTTCCTAAACTTGCTATGCACTGATGCACATAATTCTTATTTCGACTCTTATATAAGCCCATGGCGTATCCCTTATTCAACATACTTTTAAAGGCCTGCTCTGTGTTTGATATAGTTTAAAGTTGTGTTTAAACGTCTGCATGAGGTGCTATATCTTTTGTTGCTAGTTGTAAAATGGCATCCAACCCACTGTGACCCCATGGACAACCTTCCTCCAGGCCTTCCTGTCCTCCACCATCCTCCGGAGGCCACTTAAGCTCACACCAACTGCTTCAGTGACTTCATCCAGCCACCTCATTCTCTGCCATCCCCTTCTTCTTTTGCCATCTATTGTTCCCAGCATTTGGGTCTTCTCCAGGGAGTCCTTCCTTCCCATTAGGTGGTCAAAGTATTTGGGTTGCATATTCAGTATCTGGCCTTCTAAAGAGCAGTCAGGGTTGATCTCTGACTGGTTTGATCTCCTTGCAGTCCAAGGGACTCGCAGGAGTGCTATATCTTTAGGGGTCTAATAATGGCACTTCAAGTACATGGGTTGAAGTGCTATAAAAATCTGCAGACCTGGATTGGCTACATGACTGTGCCAAAGTGAATATCTGTCCACGTTGCGTGACTGCTCTGTGCTATTCTTTGCAAGTGTCTCTTGTGCTTTCATTCATATCTTAGCTGAGTGCAGGGCTGTAGACAATATAGGTAAGTATTAAGTGAAGTCATAAGAGGCACATCAGTTCATGGATGCATGAAATACACATGGTCCTATATTCTAAACTGTGAAAAATGTATCAGCAAAGGACATTTCCTTATGGCTATATTTGGGGACAGCAAATATGTCCACAAATGTGATATTTCCCTGCCATTAAATTCAATATTTTAATCACTTTCCAGCCTCTTCACATTTTTTTTAGTTAGAATAAGATTGTGTTTTTACATTTTAATGAAAGCTGCAGAAAGGACATGTCCTCACTTATCCCTTCTTTTTTGTCATTTCAGGTTGGGTTTCCCCATGATGATAATGACCTGTATCATTGGAATGTGCTATCTCCTCATTACACATGTTGTATTGGGTTGGACCTAAGAATGTAAATATTAATGATAAATACTGAAAACCAAAAGACACTTTGCATCCTTGGCAGCCTCTCTTGTATTTTTAAAATACAATATGAAATGCAAAGTGTGCTTTCTCTCTCTCTCTCTCCACACACACACACACACACACACACACACACACACACACACACACCACTCTGTTACAGCTTTCTGTTACAAATAGTGGAAGTCCCATGTACTATTTGTCTGCATGGGCATGATATTTCCATTGATATCAGTGAAGAAAGCCAATGTCTGCTCCCATTACTTTGTGTATGTGGATTGCCTATCCCTCCTGAAATAAACAAAGCTCACTGTAAATTCAGGTGACCGTAATGGGCAGCTGAACAGCTGGAACACATAGACCAAAGAATGACAGAGTACCCATTTTGTTGGATTATACCATTTCAATCTTCAGATGAGAGATTGTCTTGAGAACTTTACAGTATAAAAAGCTAGTACTTACATTTTTTTTAGGTTGGAGTCCTTCCCTCTGACGTTGGTTTTTTGTTTGTGCTTTAAAATTGTATAGCTGAGCAAAAGTTGCACCATGTGAGTTGCTGGATAATGTTTCATCCCTCAGCCAATGTCCTTATGGTATTTGACCATCTCAGAGAATATTGTGGTCATGACTATTGTGTTTTACAGTTTTCAGCTGGTCTTACTGGTATACTAGTTGGAGATGTTCTCAGGTTCAGTTTTCAGCTTAAAAGTGGTGATTTTGCTGAGTCTTCAATTTAATCATCTTAAAACAGCAACAGACAAACAAGCAAATACCTTCACAGTCTTCCTTGCTGCTGGACACTTTAAACTCTGCTCCCTGATTCCTTGTGATCCCAGTCAATCAGGGATCACACACACTGCACATGATCTACTATCACAGTACTAGATAGTCAATCAGACTTGGCTTCTTTTTTGGAAGGGGAAGCATAAATAACAGTCACATAGGCAATCCAAAATCACTCTAGTAGAATGAATGCTTTACAGCAATTTTGTAATGATCTCCCAAAAATTGCCAAAGACAGAAGCTTCTTTCAGTTCTGATGAAGATTTTTGTGAAAAAGCTGCCTATTTCTGGCTCAACTTCATTAATGTTCAGATAAATATGAATTTAAACATTAACATCACAAGGGACCATAATTTTCCTGAAATCATGTATTGATATAGTCCACATGTACTCACAGATGAAAAACCTACTTTCCGCAGCAAATATTCAGTAGTTTCTCATTAGAGCTTCCTTTACCTTTGTCAATATATTTAGCTACTTGTATGAAGGCTTCTATATTCAACCTGTGCCATTTTGTGATAGATCAGTAAATAGCCATGCTATACATAATGAAAGATACATTGTCATATCTACTTTAAAATAAACTTGGTCAAAGAAGGATTTTAAATGGATGCAATGATCTCTTTTAATTGGGCTCATTATTTCCTACAAATAAGTATATTCTATAGAAATATGAAAGTTTATTCTACAGAGGTTTGTATAAATAAATAGGGGAATATAACAGCTAATTAGACTCTTGGATAAATATTAGAGTTATTTCTACAAGCATATGTGGAAGTATACTGTAGGGATGTGCCAATGCTAGAATATCCAACTTAGTTGCACTTGATTGATTTCCTGCTCATTTCTGATCTCATAATTGGAAGTGGGCCAAGTCATGGGTTTTCACAGACTTCTATCTCTAACATAGGGTTTGATTTGTGCATTTTATAAAACATTGCTATGGAAGTTTCTGTGATTTAGACATATTGGACTAGTGCAATTTGTGCAAATCTCCTTAGCAATTTTTTAAAAATGCACAAATTGTGGCCTGTGCTAAAGGTCTGTGAGCTGGCTTTAACACATATCACAACAAGTTGTCTGCAGGGCAGAGTTGGCCAACCAGCATCTGGGGGTCAAAGCATGAAATCTGAGCATTTTTCATCCCTCCCATTGGATTCCTTATCCATTCCTATGTTGACGTTAGTATTTTGGTAGCTAAGGATGTAGATTGTTAATCTTGGGAGATGAAGAATGACAAAAGGAGAGAATACCTTTCCATTTTTTAATGCATTCTTATTGGTAAAGTGCTTGCAGATCATCAAGGAGTGATAGGTGCAGAGCAAAAGAGTTCATCTGTACTTAAAAAAATGAAGTGTGATCTTATGAATGATTCTTCAAGTTCAAGAAGGGTTACTATCTCTTTTCCTGACTTTCATGATTCAAAGAAGGAATTCTTGCTTTAGCAGTTCCACTGGTTGATGAAATAACTTTCTGGAATACTCCAGTGGTGACTTCTAGAACAGTACCATAAAATGTGTTTGATTTGTCTTGTATGTGTATTGTCTTCTGATAGGAGTATTCTAAAGTATGCAGCATTTCTTTTCATTGTAGTACCACAAGAGAGAAACTGGAAGTTTCAACTAAAGAGGATCCTACTGTTCTTCCATTTTGTGGTTATGAAACCATATAACATGTGAGGTATAACTACCTCGAAAATGGAATCACAGTATGTCTGTACTCTTATTTCTTTTACTAGCATGTCATGCCAGATATTCAGTGACACTAACACTGGCTGCTAGAAAAGCTCAAGTGATTTATTATGAGTTGGATCCAGGTTTAGTGATACTTAAAGTAAACCTAATGAAATCAATGGGATTTCATAATAACTGAGAAATGCCATTAATTTTAATAAGTCTGCTCTGGGTCTGACTAAGGTTGCTTCCAGATAATATTTTTACTGTGCCAACACACTTAGAATTTTAGAAGGGATCATTGTTTGAAATTTGTGGGAATTCCATCTTCTTCACTGCTTTTTCAGGGTTTCTTACCAGAAATAAAAAAGTCAAAGAAGGAAAGGTGAAATAGCTGCACTCAAACAGCTTTTGAGTCCTAGGATCAGGAGCCTTCTACTAGAAGTTCTCCATATCTAGATCTAATTATTAAGTCCTTCTTCTGGTTTCCAACCAGGTTTTGGCATTGTTCCTTAATTTCTTTTTCTTGGAATGGTTTTGCTTAGGAATGACCGCCTTATCCTGTTGGACAAAGGTGTTTTACTGACATTGGTAACCTCATTCTTAATATAAGGTCCTGTGTAATTTTCCATGTAATTATAGAATGATGATATACTTATACTTAGCTTCCAGAAAATCAGTATTTAAGTTGGTCACTGTGCAAAACTCATAATCAGCAAAGGAGTTGTCTCGTTGTACAGTGTTGCTTGTGGGGTTTTTTTCAACATTATGTGAAGCAATGCAATGACGGAGGACCAAACATTCTGCAGATCTTCATTAGGGTTGTTCCTCACTCTAACCTATGTATCTCTTCTGTCAGTACACTTTTCAAGAAATTGCAAAGTGTTTTGGCCCATTGATATCCCTTGCAGCAATCATAAAAATGTCACTATAGATGAAACAGTATCATAATACTATACATGCTACGTATCCAAATGTGTGTTGCCTTACCACCATACCAAGCTTACAAATACATATTTTTGTTGTTCAAAGGATAAGGAGAAGGAAACAAGTCAACTGGAAAATTAACTTTTCTGCCTAAATGCATGCAACTCTATAAACATATATATTTTTCTAAAACAACTGTGATGATAATTCAAAATATGAATAAACTCTATGGTGTGTTACTTTATTATATTCTAGAATGTTAAAACTCGATTTTTGTTATCCTGTTTCAACTAAACTCAAAGAAAATACACTTTTCATGTGATGCTGAGAATTTCCTTTTGGAATCCATGAAGACAAAAAACAGCAATCAAAGAGAAAATTGAATTCCATTTTTTATATTTAGCTGCATAATGAATACAAAAGTTTATAACAGTCGGAAAGACACTCAGAATAACATGCCTGCTTGATTGGTATAGAACAGATTCCAACTTTTAACAGATAATATCTCTCATGACTTGCTACTGGAATAAAATTTAGTGATTACAATAACTTCTTTACAAATCATGTGGATCCTTCTGAGTCATTATAAGCAAATTTGCTCTGGTCTACTTTTATCCTTGGATATAATATCTTTAAAACTGGTTTAATAATATCAAAGCTGTTGAAACAAACATTTGAAAACTAAGAAGTATAAAGTTTAAAATAGGCAGTAGGTTTTCAAATACACCTTTGTGTATAGTAGTTATCTAACAGATATTTGTGCATGGGTTGTAAATTTATGCATGCATATATAAAGCTGGTGAGGTTCAATGCATGCAAAACTGTTGTGTGGGGAAAGTCCCAGCACTGCACATATTCATTACATTTCTAGGCCTAGCAATAGCTTAAACTCTCTGGCCAGTTCACAACAATTAAAACCATAAAATACAGTGTAAGACACTGCAAAAGTTTAAAAGGTTAACACTGCAGTATAACATAAAAGTAAAAGCAAAGAAAAACCTAGCAGCAGTGCAAACTTAAAACGCAATACCTGCTTTAAAACAGAAATTGAAAGACAAAAATGCCTGGGAAAATAGAAAAGTCTTTACCTGGCATGAGATAAAGCACAATGCAGGTGTCTGGCAAGCCTCTGGAAAGTATATTTGATCACTGGGAGGAGGGGTCCCATCAGAAAATACCCTCTTTTTATTAGCCACCCATCTCAGGTCCTTGGTTTGGGCTTATGCAGAAGGACTGGTGAGGTCAGTCTTAAAGGTCCAGGTAGGAAGAGACAATTTCTCAGGTAAACTGGCCCCAAGCCATTCAGAGGTTTGAATGTTAATACTAGTGCATTGAATTCAGCCTGGGCATGGACTGGTAGCCAGTGCAGATGATGCAGTATGGGCACAAATGACCATGCTGGCCAATCCCCACTCCTCCAGATGACCTCCCCAGTCATTTCATGTGCACATTAAATGGCTAAACAGCTTGTAGAATAGAACAGAGGCTTGTGGGGCCTGATAGCACAAACTAATGATCTCTCAGCATCACCTTGAAGATCACCCATCCAAATTTCAGCAGAATCACAACCATGAAATACTGCCAGCTCCCAATACAAACAACCTATCCAAACGGTTTCTGTGGTAATATTATTAAGAATCAAGAGGGTCAAAGTCCCTTTGTCCCTCTTCTGGAAAAAGGTCATTCAACAGGGCAACAAAGGCAGTTTTCATGTGAAAACCAGGGCTGAAAATGGATTTAGATGGTCTTTATCATTCAATAATGCCTGCAGTAGACTGGCAACTACCTCTTCAAATACCTTGCTCAGGAAAAGGACATTGGCTATCGTTGTTCCCATTATCCGAATCCATATTAGGGTTTTTCAGAAGTTGTTGGATTACTGCCTCCTTTAAAGAAGTCAGTCCCACTCTGTCCTGGACCTGGAAATTTGCAACCTCCTGGACCCAACCTGATATCCTTTCCCTATTAGATATAATAAGCCACGAAGGGCAAGAGACAAGCAAACAGGTGGTTTCCTGGACTTGGCCAAGTACTTTGTCCATGAGCCTCAGCAAATGAAAATCACCCAATAAAAGAGTTGGTAGGCAACTCTTCTTATGCTACTGAATAACAGTTGGGTGTCAAATCAGATGGATCTGAGCAACGTCATCTCCAGCATGCTGCCCAACTGGTCACTGAATGCTGGAAAATCTTCTATCATTTATTTCCTTGTCCCAGATTGCAGCAGGTCATGAACCACTTGGAAAAGCTCAACTGGATGACGCTAAGAAGGTGCGATGCTGGTGGAACTCCCTCTTGCTGCCACAAAGCAGAGTCAGTAAAAAGATTTGGCATGAGTTTTCCACCAGCTGCACTCTAGCCCTTTTTCCTCTTCCCTCAGTGCCCTCAACACAGGTCTGTACCAAGAAGCTGCCTAGGCCCTGCCTGGAGAGAGAAGGGGCACTCGGGCAGGATTGTTTCTGCTGGCCACAATATTTCTGCCTGCACAGAGCACTCTGGATAATGCCACCTTCCACCTGTGGCTCTGTGCATTAGAGGCTGTTCCTTGGCTCAAGGAAAACCCAACACTTTTGGGCAAGGTGGAAAAAGCCACAAGTTCCCACCCAAGTGATTGCATTATTCTGCTGTAGCAGAATACTTGTTCCCACTTACAAGTTAAGCAGCCAAAAGTACAAGAACAGGTAGAAAGAAATTTTCATGTATAGATCAGCTCTTAATCCTGTGCTTAATGTTGAAGCAGCGCTACAGATTAAACAGCCTTGTCTAGAAAATCCTTTTGTCTCTCATGCAAACAAACAGTGTGTGTGTGTGTGTGTGTGTGTGTGTGTGTGTGTGTGTGCGCACGTGTGTTTCCAGTAGTCATAGACTGGTACCTTACTTCATGTATCCTCATCAAGTTGGTTGCACAGGACTGTGGTGTCAGGAAATGTCAGAATTGCAGAACAGGAGAATGTATGCCCGCATCCGCATGGAAGACACCATGCTCAAGCCTCAGCAGCTTATTGCAAAAGTCACTCAGGAGCCCCTCTGACAGAGACAAAACTACGACAGCGCTGCCAGGTAGGCAGTGTGCCAACTGACTACAAACCTCCAGAGTGCACAGAGTGTTTTATAGCTCATGGGTCATGTACGCAGCAGCAAGGGCGAGGATGAGGGAAGAGTGGGCACATTGCAAAGAACAATGCAGGCACAAACAGAACAATGTAAAGTTAACAGCAGAGAGGATATTACACAAGGTTACAGTGATGTGAGTGATTGGTGAATATTGACAAGGCAAATAACAGGGTGACATAAATCATAACAGACCCCAGGTGTGGATTTTGACATTCAGGGAGAGATGATTGCATCAGGGCAGGAGAATCTGTTCAGTGCTGCTCTTGGCAGGCTGTGAGCTGCCAAGACACATGTGGAACTGGGTGTAAAGTTCTTTTCCCTTTGAGTGGAGAGGAGCAAGGGGCTACCGCCAGGTTTTTTATTAAGGGAAATGCAAAGGCATATCTTTTTATTTGAAGATTTATTTGGACTTTCCCAACAGTGGCAATCTGAGGTCTGTGTAGGATGTTGCTATCTAGCCTGCAGGTTCAGCCTGACTCTGAGGGCCATCGCTGTCTACAGAATCCTATAATCTCCCAGGACTTGCAGTTTAGTGTAAGCAACTTATTTCTTGCGTTAGGGATACCATCTAAGCTGTTGCTTCTGTTTGACCCAGCCCTATGTCCTCTCTGAACCCCGTTTGCTGCTTTGGAACATCTCATTTTGGGATCGTGATTTGTGCTATAAAGTCTTTGAACAGCATGTGGAGAATAGACAGATGCTGCTTGTGCTTCTCATAATCCTACAATTTAGGATTAAGTTGCTTTTCCTGGTGAATTTGACTGACAGTAGTTTTATAACAAACCAAAAAAGAAAAAGAAGAAAAAACCATTTCTGTGCCTGGCACACTAATTTATGAAATCCAGTGCCGTTAAACGTAGTGTTGGCTCCTTGTTAAGATGGCTGTACAATGTGGGGACACAGTGGGCAAGACTGCCCCCCCTTGTGTTCTGCTTGTGCATTTCTAGAAGCATCTGACAGAAAAGAGAATGCTAAACTGTTAGACCCTTGGTTTGATCCAGAAAGACAATGCCTATATTCTTAAGTAACCTCAGAAATCCCAAAACTGCCACATTAAATAGAGCTGCCATTACTTCCATGGTGACTGTCTGTGTCCTCAGTCAAGGGTATTCTGACTGAGGACACACAAGGCTTCAGTCAAGCTCCTTGAAGAGCCTCTTTGCTTTTTCAGAAAGAAGGTGTGGTGTACAGGAGGATTCAAATATCCTGCAGAGGGACTCCCAGTTTGGAGGCAAGTCCTTAGAATTAAATTTGGTCCATTTGTCAACTGTTTTCTCTCTTGATATTTCTCTTGAGAATAAATGGATGTGCTCCCTGAAGCATCCTTGCAACTTCATAAATGCAGGTTTGTTAGAAGAAAAGTTGAAACAGTAGCGTAAGATAAAGCTGTTTGTTCTCTCCCGCCCTTCTTCACTTGTAATCTAATGTTCGGTAGCTGGAGAAAGCACAAAGATGGATAAAAACGTTCCCTGAAACTCTTCCCATCTGTGCTCGCTTCTTCTCATAATATGCTGCAATGAAGTTTTTATGTACTTCAAACAGTTCAAGACAATGTCATAAATTCAATTGCCATATGAATGGAATTACCAATGTTGCTGTAATTCTGGTAGTAATACGTCCATTAGATGAAACATGTCCACAGTGTTCTTCGCTAGAATATGTATTCAGCACCTTCGTACCCGCCTGTAATAAAATACTAATGCAAAGTAACTCATTTAGCTAGGCAATAGAAAGTAAACCTGCTGCTGTTAACTATGTCAACATTTGAAAACAGCAGGCTGGAGGAAAGGGGAAGAATTAGAGGCAACCTGATTCTGAGGGGAAATTTCTTCTCTCCCAGACTCAGATTTAGAAAAGATTCCCCTCCCCACCTCTGAAGTCATCCTATGCAATGAAGGTACTGGAGAGGAGGAAGAGGGACAGACAACTCTCTTTAGCCCTCCCCACAAAGGCATGTAGGAACCTAGAACTGCATTCTTCCCCAGCCCTTCCAGGAGGTGCCAAAGACTGAACATGGGCCCTTCTGCATGTAAAGCATGAGCCACACTACCAAGCTACAGTCCTTCCATATTAGTCCTGCTGGCCAGTCAGTCTTTAAGGGAAGAGGTGGCTTGCTTAGAGGAAGGGGGGAAATGTAGGAGAGGTGCTTTGGGGTCAAGGATAGTGGGAGGTAAGCTGGGAATTATTTTAAGCTGACCCAAAACCCACCAGTGTTGAAGGTCATACAGTGGGTGAAGAGACAAAACTGGTTTGGAGGAATGCCCATCTTTCTGAAAAGGATGGGGAGAGGGTTCATGGATGGATGAAGGTGTGAGAAACTATTCTGTCAGTAGCTTCCATTCTGCTGCTTTAGGATCAGGGTTGGATAGAGACCACTGACTTCCAGATGGCTCTCCAGTTAAATAATGTTCAACAATTTAGTAGAGAAAAGGGCCAGGGAGAGAAAGAGAACTCAGATAGGTACCATGGCCACTGCTTGAAGCAACTTTAGGAGGAGAGAAGGTTAATTACTTCCATATAGCCTGAAGTGCCTGGTTCTGCCTAATCTTGGAAGCTAAGCAGCGTATGGCCTGAAATTAGGATGGGTGACTTAAATGTTTGAACCACCCAGGGAGCTTTGGCTGTGGGTGCTATAGAAATGTAATATAGTAGTAGTAGTTTTAATGATAAAGATGATGATGATGATTGGTAGTCCCAGCCAGGGTGACGGATGTGGGAACCTTGCTGTCCAGCAGCCGGGGGAGTGAATGCTGATGGAAACAATTCCATAAGGACAGTACCCAAAAGGCAGTACCCTGAACCCAATTAGGCAGTGAATTTAGAAGTTCAGTTTAGGCAAAACATTTAAGACAACCTGACAACCTGTTGCCATCCAGACCTTTGTGTTCCTGACCATGGGCCATGCTGTCTAGGTATGATGGGAATTTAATTTCAAAATTTACAGAGGGCACCAGATTGGAGAAGGATGATCTTGGGGATTAGAAAGGATAAAAGAAGGTTTTGGTGAATATTGCTATAATATTCCTCACATCCATTAGCAAAATTTGAATCCCAAGTTTGCAAGCAGATCAGCTCCATCATGGCCATACATTTCTCAAGGCTTAGTTTTAATTTAATTTAGGAACTTGTTCAAAGCTCTGCCTAGTATGCCATAAAGGCTTTCCTTACTCTTATTGTATTTGGGTTGGTGCTTTAAGCCAGACAGAACAAGATTAAAGTCTGGAAGGTCTCACTTCACTTAACCTCCAAATTCTTAAACATCAGGGATAATCTTTCATGATTTTTAAAAATTAATTCATATGGAGATGAGCCACTTGAAGAACTTGATGTAAAATTTATGTTTAATAGTGAATTAGGTTGTAGTGCAGTTATTCTTGGAAGATAATTTTTTAAAGCAATGTGTGGATTTCCTTTTTTGCCATCAGCATTTTAACTTGTTACAATAAATGTCTAAATTTTAAAAATAGCAAATTGAACTTGTACAATACAGATTCTGATGTGGAGAATTCAAACATAGAAAACATTTTCAAGGATAACAAAGATAAGGAGAAATAAATCAAGCTAAAATTTTCCATCCTGATCCAACCACATACACTGCTCTGCTGGTACTTATATATTCGAGTGTTTGGGCTTTTTTTTTTTGGTGATTCTTTTGCTCCTGTGGGGATACTGCTGATTACACCGCCTAGCATTAGAACCACTGGTTTGCTGGCTTACCAAAGCGGTGTGGTTACAACTTCCATGTGGCTGGATCCTTGGGCATTCAGTTAAAAGCTTAAATAAGAGAATCACTTGGGGTCATAGGGAATTCATGTCCGAGTCTTCGGCATGAATGGGGAAGTGGCAGCTCTTCTGTGATCAGTCAGCTGATTCCATTCTTTAAATATTACAACGGCAGGTAGATATCCTGGTAGTAATGCCAATTTGGCAGCATAGTGCACTAGAAATGGTGCCCTGGTGTGCTAAGGAGTGTTGAACTTTTTCACATTTGTATGGGATAAGCTGATTGCTCACTGGGAAAGAGCAGCTGGCATTTTTGCCATAGGACCTAAGGGCCAGATGTGTTGAATAGGTTGCGTTTGTTTACTGCCTTAAGATACTGCTTTTCTGCCAAAGCACTCAAAGCAGTTCACTGTCTAAAACAATGGTGCAATCCTATTGCTTTATGGTGCAATCCTATAACTATTTACACAGGACATGCCTACAACTCCCAGCATGCTCCAGCTAGTATATCTGTGCTGGTAGGCCTATTTCTGCCTAAATTTTACCATGTTAGAGATATGATGCAGAAAAGGAAAGGCAGGTAAGGGCAGGGAAAAAAGAAGAAAATCAGGAAATAAAGGCTATTGTTAGAAATAGATGGAATATATCAGTTCTGCTTTCTCCTGTATTTGATGTCCATTTTCTTTCCAAAATGTATATGAAGAAATTTGTGACTTTGTCCAAATTTGTGACTTTGTCTGACTCAAAAGCAGAAATGAAATGTAATTCTCCCCTTTAAGTACGAGCCAAATGCAATGCATCCAATTATCTGCGGCATGGAGAGGACCATGTATCCACTTGCTTTGTAGATGTTGAAGATGAGGAGCTTGTCTTCTTTTGAGAGAGGTGGTGATGCTAATTCAGAACCACAGAATGGTTGAATATGCAGGAGCAATGCACACTAGGCATTTGTACTGGCAGTATAATGGCCAACACTGGGGTGTCACCTGATGGTTACCCAACCCATGCTCCTTGTGCTATTTCTGCCACGACACGGTTCTACCCTGACCTAGCTAGAAGATCCAAAGCAAACTTCTGTATCTATATTCTTGATGGTGCACACAGGTAGGTGGAAGGCATGCATGCCTTGGGCCAAGCTAGTTCTCGGGGCTGCACATGAAATGATACCCATTTGTATTACATTTGCTCATATATGAAAACATTCTAATACAGCTATGGAGATACCACAGTGCTGTTAGCATTATTACTTAAAATGCATAGCACAGATGCTCTGATCGAGCTGCAACTATGCATAGCTCTGGTAATAGCTCTGCTTCTGGCCACCTGCTTTAAAGAGGTAGTGGAAAGCTGAGGGTTTCCCCTCCCAGACAGCGGATCAGCAATTGCAATTCAATGTGCAACTGGAATAGCCAGCAATGTGTTTGAGTTTATCGTCCCAATGAAATGAGAGTGAGAGATTCTGAATCTTGCAACTGTGAATGGTTGTATCACCAACACAATCAGAGCAGCATGTCTTCCCGCATTATTTTAAAGCATCAAGCTGCAACTTCACAAATGCGGTTGCCTCTTTTTAGCCCAGCTATGCATGGTTGAGTTGCTTTGTTCTCCGTTTAAAGAAGACCTGTGAGAAAGGAAGTGCTTCTCTAAAAACTGGAATTCTCAAATACTGAATGACAATGAGTCGTCAAATAAGATAGTGGAGAGACATGGTTCAGAAGATAATGGAGGCACTGAGGCAGTAAATTAGTATTTCTGAAATGATTTTACAATGAAAAACATTAGGGACAACAATGTTTAAGTGGCAGCTATACTTCTTACTGACTTGAAGGGAATTACAGCATTTTCTAAAGCTGTCTCAACACTGGCACTGTTCACTCGGTCAGTTGTGAGTCAGGGAAATGTGACTGTACAATGCAATGCTGATGGAGGGCAATCATAGCCCCAGGTTCTGGACATTCCAGGACTAGTACCTCTCAAGGGTTCTTTGCAGTGAGGCACCCCCTGCAGTTCCAGGTGTATAATAATAATAAAAAAAAATAATAATGCAGCCTGCAAGTTCTCTTTGTGCAGTCTCCTTCCATGCTAGCATGAACAGTCGTTGTAGGATTGGCTAAGTTTGCTTAGCATTCACAAATCTGATATTTATCCAGAAGTGCACAACTGTTTTCTATCACTGCCTCCCAAGACATGGGGAAGGCCAAAATCCTCCCTTTTACAGAAGGAGGAAAATAGTAAAGATTTGGTAGTAATTCATTGTATTAAGAGACACAAAGGAAAACAACCTGTGTTGTACAAGGCGGAAGTTGGCTATAATGGTTCCACAATCTATTATTATGGGTGTGACAGGAAAGAGCAATTTAGCCACAGCATTTTCAAATGGTATGAAGCTTTCTCTGTGCTTGTTCCTTGTCATCCAGCTGCTTTTCACAGCCAGAGTAGTAGACCTACTCCCAATTTTTCAAGAAAGCAGCTCCATTATGTCCTTTACCAGCAGGCTGGTCAGCCGTGTTTTCCTACCAAAGACTAAGTAGGTGGAGGGAAGAGAAGTAGAGTGACTGCAGGGAGTAAAAAGAAGCCAGCTGTCAGGTATCAATCATACCTTGATCTCACCAAACAAAGCAGAGAACACACCTGGGTAGACTTAGAGCACACCATGGCTTGAAACTCTAGCCCCCTTTCTGTCTAGAATGCCTACAACATGATTGTGCGTAAGATCACTACCATTTTCGGGCACAGAAGTATGCACCAATTTTGTAAAACAACAAAACAAAGCATTTTTTTTTTTTAGCAGCAAAAATAAACCAGACTGGGAATGGATGGATGCACCTGTCAGTCTTGATCTTTCCATGATCAACTTTTTTTTGAGTTCATGCTCCATTTCATTCCATCCCATTTTCTATGAGCTTTTTTTTCCTAAAACCTAAATGGAAATTTGCACTTATTTTTCTAATGGACACAGTTTGGATACTTACAACCATCACAAAGTATCTTTGCAATACAGCTGGGGAAAGTATGCATCGTTCTTTGTGAAATTACCTCATTTATTGAACACATCTTTTTGTTTTGTTTTGGAAGTTGTATTTGAGTCCATGTTTTGGTCCAAGAAGTGTAAATTGCACATTCATTTAAAAGAGAAAGAGAGATCATATTTCTAATGTATTTCCAGATTTAGAATCTCCCTAGCAAATTCAACAACCATTTCTATTCTTTTCTATTTTCTAGTCCTACCCTTTGTACTGATAGCTGCCAGCCAGAGCTACACATACCAAGATTTAAAACCACAGAAAATCTAAAGATGGGAGTGCTTTTGTACATTAAATGGAAGTTGGGAGTGCTAATACTTTGTGGCATTTTCTACCTTTATGGTCCATCTTGTGTTTACTATTGAGCAAAGAGTGCTAAGAGCTGCAGCTATCAAATTGAATTTCCAGTGTGATGAAAAGCCTTCAAGTGGCTTAGAAGCACACTGCAATTTTTCTTTCTTTTGATTTTTATAAAATAAAAAATCACAATTAGATTAGGACCTACAAGATGGCATCATTTAAAGCTTTGCACTAAATGTGATTCAGAAAATCATTTTGAGAAAAACAAGGCAATGCATTTCATCCTGTCTGCTCTGTGTTAAAACAGGCCTCCATTTTGTGATGTCTGACTTGAATAGTCCCATGTATTGTAACATCAAAGTGATCCAGTTGTAGGACAGATCTGCACTATAAAGGTACATAGGATTAGAGCAGTTTAACTTCTGCAGCTTCCATCAAAGAATCCTGGGAGCTGATGCCTGAGAATTTGCTGAGAAGGAAATCCCACAAACCTCATAGCCATAATGAAAGCATGAGTCCCAGGTCTTTTGAGCAATGCCTGAGACCAGCTCCAATTGCTATCATCTGCCTTAATAAAAGCCTACTTCTTGATTAACTCGCTAGTTTTGTAGTTATTAGGAGTGCTTAGGAACAATAGATAAGTAGGAGTAGAAGAAAAACCACCACCATCATACCAATAACCCTGTAAGGTAGGTAAAGCTGAGAGTCTGTGACTGGCCCCAAGTCACCTGGTGACCTTAAAGGCCACATGGGGACTAGAATCTGGGTCTCCAGAATTGCAGTCCAGCACTCCCATCCGAACCACTGCTCCACACTGACTCTCCAGATGTTTAGCCCTTTACAAAAGTAGGGGTATGCCTGCCCATGGTTACTGTGGCCTACATGAGAAGAAGAGGAGCAGAAAGCATGAAATAAAGGAAATGGCTGTGGAAGAAAGACTTCAATGATGCTCCTAAATATCGAGGTAAGTAATTTTGAATATGAATCCTTTTTGGAGGCACACATAAGGATAGCCAAGTTGAATTTTTTGTAACAAGGTAAGAGACCAAGCCTCAAACTTGTGCTGCTTCAGGATGCCCCTTAAGAAAGATTCATGCAGGAAACATGTTGGTCTGCAGCCCACAAAAGCTTATCAAACAGTGGTAGCATCAGAGGAGAAAGATATTGGAACTCAGGAGGGAAAAGAACAAAAGCTCAAAAACTTGGGAGGAAGCCACTACAGTTCCAAGCAGGTAAATAAGTAAAATTTTTATAGTCTGGAGATGAGGGAATTGATTTGGGGCAGGTGAACCTTTCTGGTTTCCATCTGCTCCTTGGGGCATGGTCAGTTGTACTCTGTTAATGGTCATCATGAGTTTCTCTTTTTCCTTTTTTTCATTAGCATTTAACCCAGGGCCAAATCCATGCAAATCTCCCTGTATTCTGAGATTTGAGTGATTAAAAAATGTAGAACATGTTTTTGAAGCATAGCATATGTATACAAATACTCAGTAATTGAGAGGAAATAAAAATTAACTCCGGGATTAGAATAATTTACATACCCCATTTTCTTAAATGGTACTCTAAACAGACTCTATAATGCAGTACAAAACTTAGTTGAGTGATCCATTTATGAATATTCTTGGTTTGATGAGGTATGTTTATCTTGTCAGCTCTATTCATCTCAGTGTACCTACTTCACAGTAATCGCTACCTCTCATGGAGCTCACTTGTTGTACTTTGAGATTTAAATTTGCATCACAGTCTCCTTTGGAAAGGTTGCCCCCTGACTGCATTTAAATGATCCCTAATACAAATTATACTTTCAGATTTGTACAGCCTTGAACATTTCCTGAAGGATTTCATAGCTGCTGCTCTTTGGTGAGGCAATAACAGTGCTATTTACCATTTACTACCATTTCCTCATTATCATTCATAGAACACTATAATATGCCAAGGGCTTCCTCATCAGTGCCTCGTTAAATCATACCATATATCTCATGTGAGGAATAGGTAGCTCTTTTATGATGAATCTCTTCTTTTAGTAATTTAAAAGCATTTGGGCTAGGTGGATCCAAATTTAGTCATGCTCATAGCAGACCCAGTCAACAGGGCAAGCCAGGATAAGTCCTGACTAAGAAGATGAATTGATTTTAATTAGGCTACTCTAAGAATGACAGCTAAGTCTGGGTCCTGCCCTGTATCTTATTTGGTATCTTACAATATTCTCCTCCATGCCCTCTACCTTCCAGATATTCTGGATTACAACTTCCATCATTCCTGACCATAGTGGTGTGCTGATGGAAGACGGAGTCCAAACAATCTGGAAGGCGCCAGTTTGTGTTAGGATCACTCATGAGAACCATAGCTGAACCTTAATATATTCTGAAATAAGGAATGCATGGAACTTGCCATGGCCAAAACCATGGAACAAGCAGATTTTTACCTTGGCTGAGATCCAATACTTCCTTCTACACTAAGAAGCAAGTATTCAGAATTTATTTGCACTTCTGAAATCCAGTTTCTCAGGGTCTAATACAAGGGAAGATAAGGAACAGATCATTACCTCCTGAGCAAGACAGTGGAATTAAGTAAAATAAAGTTATTTTTCAATGTATATTAGTGAATACTAATGTAACTAATACTTGCTTGCTAGTAAGTGAAACATAGAAGCTACCTCTTCTGTGATAATATATCTCCCCAAATTCAGATCTCACAGAGGTCCCAGTCTTCACTGATGACTACAAGAGAGGAAGATGGACTCTTGACCATTTTTGCACATGTGTGTAGTGATAATATAGGCACAATTCAATATTAAATATCTTTCAGAATGCTTACTTTTAAAGAATTCTACATATTGAGATTCTATGAATTGAGCATTCAAAAGATATGGTCACTCAGTAAAATGATAGGTAAAAGTGAAGCCTAAATGGATGATAGAAGAAACATTCAAAATTGCTTAGAAAGGTGAGAAGCAAAAGGTGACAGAAATAGGGTCAGAATCCCTAATGCAAGTTTTCAGTGGCTATCACATAGAGGCAAAATAACTATCACAATGACCAGTGCAAAAAAGACAGAAAGAACAACAGAGAAACAAGAGATCTCTTTCAGAATATCCAAGAAAGCAGGGGGAAATTCAAACCTAGATTAGGAATGCTGAAAGAGAAACAAAGTCTTTAACCGTGGATCACAAGAAGATGGTCCTGAAAGAAATGGTGTGACAATAAGCAACTGATTGTCATGATATGTAAACTCTATCATGGACAGTTACTGCTAGCACAGAATATGGAGAAACAGAATTATTTCCTATAAGCAAAGGTGTCAAATAAAGGTGTATTTTAACTATCTTTTCAATTTGTACACAGAGGTATCATAAGAAAAGCTGGGATAGGATCAGAGGAAGAAGAAGTGAAGATTGGTGGAAGACACATCATTGTAAAATATACAGATGATACCATATTACTGGTAGAAAGCAGCAACTGAAAGAAGTTCTGATGAAAGTGAAGGAAGTGCAAAAGCAGGACTGCAGCTGAATATTAAGAAAACATTGAGAAACCAAAATCATGACTATAGAAGAATTACTCAGCTCTACTGTCAATAATGAATACATTGAAAGTTTGAAAGACTTTACATACCTTGACTGAGTCATCAATTCAAATAGAGACAACAGCCAAGAAATATCAAGACTGAGACTTGGAAGTGTAGCAATGAAGGAATTAGAAAAGATCATCAAGTGTAAGCACATTCTACTCAAGATCATCTACTATATTGTACTCATTACTAAGTATGGGAGTGAAAGCTGATCAGTGAAGAAAGCTGATAGGAGGAAAATTGATGTGCTTGATATGTGGTGCTGGAGGATAGCTTCATATGGCTTCCTGAAGTCAAAGATGACTTGGCAGCACATAACAATAGTACAAGTGAAGCCACAGTGGGTTTTGTTATGTAAAAATCAGTGTGAGACACTGGATGAATTTAAGACTGTATTTGAAGACAATGATAGGACAATATAAATATAATGTTTATGCATACTCACATTATATTATTGAAAGGTAGGAAAGGCATTTCAAATATCAACTTGAAGCAAATTTCATGTTGTTTTAATTAAACAAAGGTAGTGTGTATGTTTGTGTGTGTGCGTGAGTGTGTGTAGCCCTCCCATTATAGGATGACTGAAATCCATAGTTCATTATAGAATCATAGAATAGTAGAGTTGGAAGGGGCCAAGAAGACCATCAGCTGGTCCAGATGACTGTCCAGTTACATCCTGAGTACTTTTAGTGTAGGAAAGCCCACAACCATCCTGGGTAATTGGTTCCATTGTTGTACTGCTCTAACACTCAAGAAATTTTCCTGATATCTAGACAGAATCTGACTTCCTGTAACCGGAACCTGTTATCCCATGTCCTGCACTCTGGGATGATTGAAAAGAGGTCCTGTCTTTCCTTTTTGTAACAGTCTTGCAAGTACTTTTAGATTGATATCTTATCTCCCCTCAATCTTCTCCTCTTAAGGTTAAACATGCCTAGTTCTTTCAGTCTTTCTTCACAGGTATTTGTTCTCAGTCCCTGGATTATCCTTGTTGCCTTCCTCAGAACCTCTTCCAGCTTGTCTGTATCTTTCCAGAACCAGACACAGTTCTCCTGATGAGGCCTAACCAGTGCTGCATTCCCTTGGACTATATCTCTTTTTCTGTCTATTCCTCTTCCAACAACAGGAAGGATTGAAGAAAAAACTATCTGGGCCCCAAAGTTCTTGATTTTCCTCCCTAAGTTTTCAAAGTCTGATGTGATGTCTTCAAAGCTCCACTTGGCAGTGTCATTTGCTCCCACATGTATAAGGAGGAAGGGGTGTGTGTCAGTGGGCTGCCTAAGCCTCAGCAATCTTTCAGTTATATCACTCATCTGTCCTGCAGGGAGACAGCATACTTGACAAGACCGCAGGTCGTCCTGACATATGTAAGTTTCCATCCCACACAGTAGAGAATCTCCCACATCGAATACTACTCTCTCCTTGTTCTTGCAAGCTTTGGTATCATTGCCACTATTTGGTTGAACTTTAGCCTCTTGTTCAGTGCTGCTCTGGGTGTCTTGTATTTCTTCCACAGGAAGCTATCCTCCAGTCTCATTCACAACTGTTTGAGAGTTCCACTGCTTCCGCTGATGAAGAATGTCTTCTAGTTCTTCTGCATCTCATTGTCACTCTTTTCTAGGGTGTTTTCTCCTCATTTCCCCTTCACTCAGGATTCTCTTCTTCCGTCTCGGCTTCTAGCTTCTGTATTACTCTTAGCTGTTGCAGTTCCACTGCTCTGTCTGAAAACTCTTCATCTTCTTTTATGACCTTGAAGTTGGACATTTCTGCTCCAGTGTGTGAACCTTTTCTTCTAACCAGCCTAACTAGCTCGCACTTGTTGCACGTGCAGGCCTTGCTGACCTAAGGCAGAAAGACAACCGTTGCACAGACATTACAGTTCACCACTACTGGGGAGTCTTCTCAGTCCATCTTTTCTGCTACCTGTTTAATTTTGTCTTGCTGGGCCTGTTGGCTGCCAGCAGCACTTTTCTATTTGGCTTGTAGTCTCTGGCTTTCAATGGCAGGAGCTGCTTCCCTCACTCTGGGGACTGGCACAATCACCTGCAGCTGTTGTCACTGTTGCTGCTGCTTCTAACAGGCCCCTTCTGCCTTTCCAGTGGCTGGAATCTCCTGCTCTTCCACCCTGTTGGGCACCAGTGGGGCTTTTTTATTTGCTCGCCTCACACTCTTTGCCTTTCAATGGCATGAAGCCATTTCCTTTGCTCTGGGACTTTGCACAGCTTTTTGAACCTGCCTATCCAGCCATAGCAATCTCTTGCTATTAACAGCAGGGAGTGGTCAGGGATTAAATTTTCTTAATTTTTTTTAAAATTCCACTCTCTCATTTTGAGTGGTTGCTCGAGATTGTTACATTATCTGTGTAATGTCCTCTTGCACTCTCTCCTGAAAAAGCCTGCAGCAAATTTCTTACAGCTGTTGCCATTAGCACACTGAACATACAATTTTTAAATAGAGTTGCAAAGCAGACTTGACATAAAAGCAATTTAAAGCATGTGTAATCCTTACCTCTGTTAGATTTAGGATCCTTGAAGCCTCCAGCCATTTACATGGACTTGGAGATGTTCGTGTCAAATACCATCAATTCAAGCTGTACACAGTTTGATATAGTTAGACTGGATTGCAGCTACAAGCATTGTGACTGGTCTAGTAATACTTGTGAGCAATCAGGTAATCTAGCATGTCAGTTCATCAGTCAGTCTGTCTACTCGAGGACTACGACAGTGTGCTTTCCACATGTGTTGGCCTGTCATATCTAGGCCAGGGTGATGAGAATTGTGACGCAACATATCCACTGGGAACTAGGTTAGGGGAGTCTGATTCAGATATAAAAATTATATATTTTATATGTATATGTGTGCATGTGAGTGTATCTCTCTGTGTGTATGTATATGTATTCAACTAGGAAAAGAAATACACAATATTTATAAAATCTGTGCTTTGATCAATGCATCTCTTCTGCATGTCTGACAGAACTAATCATTGGTTGGAACTTGTCCTGGGTCTGTGATGTTAAACTATATTTGATAATATTTCTTGGCATCTCCCTAGTTGATGTGATCTGCAATACTGCTCACATCAAAATCCTATTGATTGCAAATTGAGTTTCTTGTGCACAAGTATAGAAGGTTGCAGCCTCAGACTCAAGGCACAGAAAGTTTATTTATTTAAGGAAGTCATACCATTACCTACTGTTGTTTCTATTCAACAAATCTCAGAGTAAAAGATAAATGGCCCTCATCTATACAAAGCTATCCATGTTACTGGAAACAGTTGAGAGAAACAGTAAAACTGCCAAGAACAAAATAACTGGTGGTAGAGGAAAAGGCCTTCCCTGCCTTTTACTTCAGATCTTTCTACGCATCTTTTATATTTCTTTGTACCTAAGGATTAATTCTGGATTGGATTACAGACCATAATTACTGACATGTATATCATTACTTATGTGGATGTTTTGGACAGTGTGAATTCACTGGTCTAATAGAAACAGCTTTCATTACCCTACCTCACTAGCTTTCCTATGCAAAATTGTGTTTCTGACACAATCAGACCAATTTAACTACAGGTGTATGTGTGTGAAAGTCACCATCCATACCTGTATCCCTTAAATGATGATATGAGGTTAATGTTAATGATGTTAATGTTAATGTTTTCTTGAGGTATGAGCAAATTAATAAACCTTTGGCATGATTGCATCCTGTAATACCGTATCCCAGGGAGGTACAGGGACCGAGCTGGCTTGTGGGTTTGTCACACATGTGTTTGTGTTCTTGTGTTCTGTCTGCTGTTGCTAGTGTTTCAGGTTGGTGCTGGCAGAGGGGCCAAACTGCAAGTCATTACTGGCCTATTACCCCGACCTGTGAGAGGGGGTAATAGACCTGAGACAGACTAGCGGTCATTCATTATATGCGTGGCTAGTTGGAGCTGGAAGCTTTAAGTGACAGCTTCTGCTGCATTGTTTGCTCTTCTTGGTCTGACCCCAAGCATTTTTATGGGTACTGATCTGACATGTCTCTCTACTACACAACAAACCTAGAAGAGAAAACAAGGAAATAAAATGCTGCTCTAACTGCTGGTCAGATAGGCATAAGAGCCACGTGTAGACATACGGAGTGCTGCAAAGGTCAAATTAGGTTGAGGATAAGCAAAAATCAACCCTTTTAGCACCCTATGCCAATTTGCCAGTGGCAGAATACTGCACAGTTCCCTCGACCTCCCGGCACCCTTGCAGGGATCTCTATGCTGAATGGCTTTAGTGGTAGGGCTGGTGTGGGGCAGCAGAAAAGCTTGATTGACCATACCAAACTGCTCATCCCTCCTTTAGCAGAGTAGCTGCTTATGAGAGAATAGCCTGAACTGAACTTGATCTTCACCGGGAGGTTACTTTCTGCAGCAATAGGATGTTTTGGGTTGTTTTTCACACGTTCAGATGCCTCCCAGGAAGACCCTACGTGTGAACAGAGCCTGACTGAAGTGCTATTTGATTACTGATGTCAAAGAATGCTTTTGGTATGTTCAGAAATGAAGTTATCGAACACAGAAGGTTAATTTAATGAGGCAATAAATGAGCCCTTGTTTTTATTCACGGGTGGTTTTATTTTATTTTTGCATCTAGCCCAGGGTCAGTTATTGCCAGGCAGCATCACAGTGCGTATTAAAATCCTCCATATATTAATAAGCATTGTTTTAAGGAAGCATTGTGTTGAAATTCTATTATTGTGTTAATTTTTAGCTAGAAACACAAAAGGCGAATTTACACATTTACAATGAAACAGTTGAAGAAGGAAGAACAAGAGAGCTAGTCAAACTGGTTTATTTTTACAATCCAGTTTGGTCTTAATGTTATTTTAAAAATGTTTTAATATGTTACTCTTATTCTTTTATGTGTTTTAATCTCATAAAGTTCACCAATCTGGAATCTGTTTGGATGTGGAACAGTACAGAAATGTTGTAAATAAATAAGTAGACACAATACTGTTCAGATTAGATATTTATACTAGACATCCTGTGCAATCAGAAATGATTTATATAGCTTGATTTCAGTATTCTCTCTTTCTTTCATCCCAAGGTTACTTTTTTTCCTTTTTGTAAATCGAAGGACTATGGAAGGACTATTTAAGATGCTCCAAGCTTCTGCACTATTAAGAAAAGTGTCCTTATATTTCAGTTTTCCTTGAACAGAGTTGGCAAGATCAACCAAAACGCACAGAGGCAATTTCTATTTGACATCTGTAGCTGCAAAACTATCCTAACCATTCTAAGTGAATTTGTGAGCTATAAACCATCCTTTCTCCAAGGAGTTCAGAGCATAATTTGAGTTCAATAACAACTCTGTAACATGGTGAGAATATTTCAGGAAATTTCTGGTGTGAATGGAACTGATCCACCCAGCATGAACAAATGAGCAGATGAAATTTAGCTATCCAATTGATTTCATAGTTCTAGAAAGCACCAGTGCAGTTTCTGACCCCATCATTCCCCAACACAACCCATATGAGGAAGTGTTTAAAATGCAAATTTTGAGGAAACATACATTTGGAAATATTTGGATGGGTGATTGTCATGCAGAT
Organism: Varanus komodoensis; assembly: GCF_004798865.1. Taxonomy (NCBI): domain Eukaryota; kingdom Metazoa; phylum Chordata; class Lepidosauria; order Squamata; family Varanidae; genus Varanus; species Varanus komodoensis. Next base: position 84,881,161 of record NW_025335268.1, read on the forward strand.
TATTATTATTAATTGCAGGTTAATGCAGAAATGTAAGAAATAGCTTGCCAGTAGAAATGGGTAGAATTTTTGTTTTACTATAAATTTGAGAGGAATTTACCAAAATCTCTGTGTTGCCCATAACTGAAATAACTCCACTAGCTTCTAGTTTGGTTCTGAACCCACCTCACGTTGTGATAAGCCTTGCTGATCTAAAAGACCAGCTCTTCCCATAAGATCCTGCCTACAAATTAAAGTTGTCATCTTTTTTAATGTTATATGTCTAACCACCAAAAGGGTACACAAGACAATGGCTTTTCTGAAGCAGCACCCAGAAATGTGGAACTCCATCCTTTATTTTGGAGCTCTGGCAGGAGACTGACTGTTTAAAGGTGTACTTCTAAGGGTGATTGGTTTAAAGACGAGAGAAGGCAGAAACCTTAAAGTTGCCCTTCAGCTCCTAGTACATGGACAGCAGATCGAATAAGCTCACAGGACATCAATTTAGTCTTTTCCTCTATGGTGAAGTGGGATTCTTTACTTTAATCAAACCACCTAATACCTGAAGTTCTCCAAGCAATTCATTTCACTTCATAGAAACACAAAACAAGAATACAATTAAAAAGTATAAAATATCATTTTCTCCAAGAGAAAAACATGACAAAGCAATTTAATAGCTAAAACAAGTTTAGTACAAACTTGACCTGTTAAAAGCCCATCATATTATTCAATGTACTTAAAAGCTATTAAATTCCTGGGGGAAAGGGACAGTATTAACTTGATACAAAGAAGATAATGGGGTTGGTGCCAGGGAGGCCTCAGTGGGCAGATCATTGCACAATTGAGGGGTGGAGCTCTGAGAAGCCCCCCCCCCCACCTCCCTTGTTTCTTCCCATTAAGCTTCCTTTGGAGACTGACCTCAGATGTTGTACCTATACCCAGGTATTTGCCTATGAAAATTAGTGTCATTTGTCTTCTTTTTGGGAGATATACATCATGTCATGTCCCCAATATTCTCGTTTGGAGCCAGCTTGTACCCTGGGACATAAATTTTCCACACACCTGTTTCATGGATATTGAAATAACTGAAATTCCCCATTTATTTTCTAGTGTTTTAAAGATTTTGTAAGCTTATATATTTATTTCTAAAACTAATTTACATTTATTTATTTATACATTTCTATTACCACAGGCTTCAGCTGGCTAGAGGACAGATTCATAAATGTTTTTAATAATGAATAAATGTCTAAGCAGAATAAAGTCTTGTAGGTTTCTATGGGGCTTCCCCTACTTGTGGCTACTTGGATATATGATGCATTATGGTCAGTTTTACTTCAGTTTCAATACCTGAATTTTTCGTGGTTACAGCATAATACCTTGACATTTTCCATAAGCTTTTTTGATGACCCCAGATTACCTTGAGCAGCTACAGCCATTTCAGAACAAATTACTGTATAAGTTACGACTTGGTTCACTCGTAATTGAGACCTAGGTGCTCCCTGCATCTTTTCTTTTCTTTTCTTTTCTTTTGGGATCTTCTGGATGGTATATTTTGAAATCATCACCAAATTCAGGTATAAGATATCAGCTATTGCATAACTGGTAGCAGATTATGCAGAAATGATAATGCAGTTATTAAAGATAGTACAGTTTTTAATGCACTTATTGTAAGTCAAATGTCCCTAATCTGGAAGAAAACTGACCATGATCAGATGATAAATATATGCAAACTGGGTTCTTGTTTTCCTTTTTTATTTTGCTCTCCAGCCACTGTTTCTGTTGTGATTGTATGTGGCCAAAATGTTTTGAATCAACATGCTCTTTGAATACCTGGCTCCTGCCTCTGCAAAGTGCTGTTTCACCGCCATTTAATGGCCAGTGTGCCTGATTCAGCACGTGTGCTCCTGTGCATTGCCTGTTTTTTCATTCATGTGCAGTTCCACATATATGCACCAGAGCTCTCACGGGAGACCAGTGGATCAAGGAAAGAATAGTATTAAGTATGACCATCCTGGAAAGGCTCCCAGGTGCTCCTGAGAGGCTGACCATTTTGGCAGAACTGACAGCTCTGATTCTGAGGATGAAGGGGAGCAGGCTGACCTAGGCAGGGCTGAGAGCTTCAACCCTGATAACAGAATTGTTGTTGTAATGAGCTTCTCAGTACCCATCTGTGCCTGTCCAGGATGAGATTACTTCAAGGGCAGCCATGGGGCCCAGTTCACCCATTTGTGGGAACGAACAACAACAACATCCGGAGGGAAGGGATTTGGAGATGGGCAGTGTCTTGGGTGGAGGTGGACCCAAAAGTCCAGTGTCACAGCTGCAGGGTAGCCCAAATGGGATCTCAGGGTGAAGAATGCAGGTGTGCCTGTTTCCACCGTGCTCCTCCTTCCTGAGACAGGCCCAGAAGGATTCATAAGCAAAGCTTTGGGTAAAGAGAGGCAGAGAGAGTTCAGCATTTTTTTCCTGTGTATTCTCAGAGACTTCTATGTAGAATAAAGACACTTGCAAGAAGTGCTGGAGAATCTGTCTTGCAGGGGGAGGGAACACCTAGATCACAACAAATAGTTTCTTCTGTTATAACTCTAAAGTGATAGGCAGCTCCATGATGTGTCAGGCATCAAAGCTTCTGGTGATATTTCATATTCATGGCAGAGTAATAGAACACAGTATGTCATTCTTTGTACTAATGTCAACCTTGTCCACTTGTTAAAGGAGCACTTACTCATGCAAAGCTCAAACCCTTGTGTTCGCCTGATAATACCAAGCCAACAGGCCATCATGAAGGTAGAATAGACTGTCCAATCTTTATCAGGCCATAGGAAAAGAACATGGTTATCTCTGTGTATGCATATGTGTCTTTGAGCAACTCTTGAAAGAAGGAAGCAAAGATGGATGAAATTCTTTGGAAATGGGATCTAGGGGATCAGAAGTGGAGAACTGAAAAAATGCAGGCCAAATTAGTTTGGTGACTGCTGGTTACCCTCCAAATGTACATCATCTTCAACTGTACATTGCAAAATAGAGGTTTTACACTTGTGCTTGTCTCATAATCCTCTTTTGATAACATCATAGTTATCCAAACACTGCCTGTGCCTGTAGCTTAAGTAACAACATTCAACCTGCATATATCTGGCAGTGGTAGATTACAACTAACACATATTACATGATACTACAAAAGTGCCAGATGTATCAGAAAAATGTGGTTTTTGTTTAGTTCTACACTATGGCTTGTTTGTTAATTAAGTCATGTATGCTTTAAAACTGATCCAAACACTATTGATGACTGTAAATTATTTTTAGTGGAATTGTACCATGCTAAAGACTAACATATCCCTTTATAAAGGTTCATAATGTAGTAGGATTATTACTTAAATCAGTCCTATAATAACCAAGGAAAAGGTGTTATTACATAGATGCAACATTCTCCACTTTCAAACAAGTTGTGCCCATTCTATTAATGTGGAACATTTTTGCATCTAAGAATGGTAATGAAGAAGGCATCCACTGAGAATTGTTTCTGAAGATTTGTACTTGTGCATTTTCCAAGCTAATCCTTTTGATGTTTCATTAGCCAGACTATTTCTTTGCTTAAATCAAACAGTTTAATCCATAATTATCATCAAGAAGAAACAGGATGCTATGTGAAAAAGAGGTAAGGGTAGAAAAGAAGATGCTAATGTAGAAATTAAGAACTATAAACCCTAGAGTGTAAAATCTAAATTCAAACATAGATGTCAGATACATGAAACACACTTTGGGTTTTTATGATGTGAAGTCAGATTTTATGGCTATCTCAGTTTGAAACTTGAATTTTTCCACAGAATCTTTGAATCTGCATATGCTAACAAATGGATTATATACGTATAACTTCATGAAAAACAATGCATAGCTTCATGAAAAACAATTGCCATTGGACAACTCAGTGTCCAATGCCAATGACCCTTGTCCCTGATACCTAGTTGTTGATACCTGAGAGGATTCAGCAGTTGAACCCGAAGCTTCCCACCCTGATGTAACGTCTTGCCTTCAGATAGCTGAAACGATCCAAACTTCTGTATTTTCTGATAGACTTCAGAAGACAACGAACAGTTTTGATTCTAATAAGGCTGTCTAAAATATGGCAGAAAAAAATAAGGTGAAGAGGAAAAGCAAGAAGGAACTAGGCAGGGGAAAGAAGTAATCAATCTTAAAGTTACAGATAAGTGCATCACAATATGCAACATCTATAGCATAGGACATTTTCTCCAGCTGGAACGGTAGACTGGAGGTTAGGTTGCTGCTCTCAAAGTGTTCAACACTGAATCTTCTCCTCCATCTCCTCCTTTGCCATGATCATCATCATCATGACAATATACTTTTCTTAGTCTCATGAACATACTGGTACCCTTTGGGAAGATCACAGCTTTTGCTGATTATAACTTGACTCATGGTTCAGTGGTTCAAATCAGAGAATTAAAAGTTTCCTTTCAGAAAAGGAGCTTCCATGTAGCCTGAAGTGCCTGATCCTGCCTAATCTTGGAAGCTAAGCAGGGTCAGGCATGGGCAGAAATGGGATGGGTGACTTGAGTGTATGATTCTATGATTATTGCTGTCAACTGCCTAGAGAGCTTTGGCTATGGGCAGTATAAAAATGTAATAATAATAATAATAACAACAACAACAACAACAACAACAACAACATTCAGTGACACAGAAGCTATGGCAGGCTGCATTGTCCACATATTTGGAAAGCACTGAAAAACGAAATCCTCACCCCCAGATCAAGCATTAGATCAAGCTTGAGATTTCACTGGGATTTTTATCCATAGGATAAACATTATTGTAAAAGTCTAGATATATTAATATTGCTATTGTTCAATTGTACTGTATAGAACCCCCACCCCCCAACTTCATTCTTCTCATCCATAAAAAATGATCCACATGTTCAACGGTTATAACTAGATGTGGATCAGTGCTCCCTTGTAATGCAGGTTTAACTGAACTTGGTGGATTCATCTGTTAATGTGGTTGAAGGAGGTCGGCTGCAGATTGTTATCAGGGGCCACTCATTGTCTGTAATAGAAATGTGGAAACAGATCTCTGTGTGTCATGTGACCTTTCCTCTTAATCTGCTGCCCTCAGATGCAGAGGAAGATGGTGTCCAACAAGGGTCATTGCGGTTGAATTTTGAAAGATGGAAGGAAAATATTTTGCCTCGGGCAGAATAATAGGCCAATCTTGAAAAGAATGGACAAATAATCTAACTATTTGTCTAACTAATAGTTTAGTTAGACGAATAGTTCTAACTATTTAAGGAGATGTTTGTATGGATCAAATACAATGTATCCAGATCCTATGGGTTATTTCCTGGTTGTATTAGCTTGTGTGAAAGTATCTCTTTGACATGAGAAAAAGTGCATTTTTTCCTTTGAGGAAGCATTGAGACATACAGCTTATTAAAATGTCTGAATCAGAAATTTTTCTCCATAGAAACTGATCCAACTGAGCATCCTTTCCTAATCTGGTTTCTTCCAGATGTGTTGGATTGCAACTTCCATCATTCCTTTGAATCAATGGGCATACTTGCTGGGGATGATGAGAGTTGCACACCAACATTTAGGACACATCTGGTTGCAAGAGAGTTCCTTTATTTCATTAAGCACATTTAGCAGACCTTCTTTTCTGTTTCAACATTTGCATGATTGTCTGCCACCTCATGCCTTTTCCCCCACTTCTCTCCTTTTTCATGTCTTCCCTTCCTTTGCCTATTTGCCTGAAATTGCAAACCTGCTGGCAAGGAGCTCTTGCTTTTTCTCTGCATGGTGGTTCAGTTGTGTCAGGCTCTGGAGTGACTTAAAATCACTGGAGCACAGAGCCGAGAGGCCATCTTGTTGACCATCTAGTCCAACTCCTCTCTCTCAATTCAAAGATTCCAGAGCTTGGGTATCCCCAGCAGATGGTTACCAAGTCTTTGCTTGAAGACTTCCACCAAGGGAAAAGCCCCCTCAGCCCTTTAGTTGAGGTATGGGAAATATGTGGCCCTGCAGATGTTCTTGGGACAGCATTGGCTAAGATGGAATTTGGGGCTCATGGAATTTGTAGTCCAGTAATAGCTAGATGTCCACACATTCCTGAGCACTGTTTTAGATAACTGGTGTCATTGTTGAGCTGCTTTTTACTGCCCCCACATCTCTCCTAATGTTCAAATAAAATTTCCCTTCCTCCTGTAACTCAAGCCCATTACATCCAGTCCTGACCAATGGAGTAACAGATAACAAGCCTTTGCCCTATGTATTTATTTATTACTACCAGCTATTTCCACTGCTATTTTCATGTATTTTTAATTGTGTTATTTGCTTATTTGCTTTAATAATTTTGTTGTACAGCTTGCTGTGATTCTATTTTAGTTTGCATTGTGAACTTCTCTGGGATAAATGATATTAGGTAATATAAATGCCCTAAATCTCTTTCATCTCTAAACCAGAATTCAATTTCAGATAAGCTCTTGGAAGCTTCATTCCAGCAATGGGTAGGGGAAGGGAAAAGAGCAGGGCCAAAAGACTAAACATATCATCATATCTTAGCTTAAATTTCTTGTTGCCAGAAACAAAGAATTGGGAAAAACATTCAGAAATGGCCAAACTCAAAGCCTGGGAAACCACCAAATGATTATCTCTCAGAAGAAAAAGGGTGGGATCAGCAGAAGTTGTCATGGTCACATGGGAAAACCAATAAAATTGAATTGCAGGGGCCCAATTCAGCCAAGGCACCCTACTTTAGATTTCAGGTTATTCCAGAAGAAGCAAAACCAATTTTGTTATAGATATTAAATGCTACATTGAGTATATGGATAGAATATGGATGCAGATTAGCAATCCACAAGCAAAGCAAGGTTTACAAACACATCCCTTAAAGAACAGGGCTTCCTGGTATGATGGACATAGCCTTATGTTCTTGTGCATTCCCAGTTTTATGCAGAAAGCCAAGTCTATCTAGCTATGTTATGGATTTTACAGAGGCCTCTCTGCCTCCTAGAAAGCATTCATAGCTGTCACTGAAGTAGATAAAAGGAGGAAGCTAAGGAATGATACTGGTAGTTCAAAGAGCCTATTGATCTATTGAGACCTTAGTCAGACTGCAGATTTCTCTTGAGAATATAAACCTGAAAGCTACCTAGTCTAATACTGCTGAATTAGAGGACTATACCGGACACTATGACAGTTCATACTAACCTTTAATTGTAATATTTTTAGGTTAATCCCAATATGCCCAAGGTTCTGGATTTGGCCCCCAGCTTTGAGTTTCAGTCTACCAGCCAAATACAAAAACACAAAATGTACAGGAAGGGCACTGTACCCCTTCAATATACACATGCTAGATTGTATGGCTGAACATATCCTCATTGTCATCTCAATGCGTAAAAAGCTAGTGCATTAGCTAGCAAAATGAGGAGTTTTCCATTTCACCATGGGTGTCTTTTCAAACAACCAATCTGAGATGATCTGATCTGTCTTAGATAAACACATGTTCTGTTCCACACTTGGAAACATTCCAGCCATACACGTAAAGGGCTCTTGCTCCCAGTCTTCTACTTGTGAGAAAGGTAGAGAAGAAAAGAAACCTTTCATTTAGAGTGGCTTTGTGCCAGAAGCAGTATCTGGTGAATAGCTTTCTTCCATCCCTCAGACTGATGATGATGATGATGATGATGATGATGATGATGATGATAATAATAATCAAAAAGCAGGTATCTTTTGATGGCAGCTTCTTTCTGATTGGGAAACAATTGCCTGCCATAGCAACAGAAAGGGCTTCAGTGTTTTGCCCTGTGGGTCTCTGGAGCTTTTCTAAACAGGTCTCTTCTGTTGACAGAAAGCCATATTTCAAAGGGTGACCAGATTTTGCCTGCCAGAAAGAATCAGGTAATATATGGGTTTCATAAAACAAAGCCTTAAGATTTCAAGCTCGTCCTCTGTGAGCTTCAGTATGTGCTGGAACATCTTGGCCTTGTGATTTGTAAAAAGATTTTCTGGCTTAAATGAGGTGAGTATAGTTTAAAAGTCTGCACTTTGTGGCCCTTGGATGGATAGGACACAACACACAGCCATTTACTCTGTGCTCATTTATTATGGGCTGTATATAAACCCTTGGAAGGCTGATCCAGTGGACAACTGTTTCCACACATCTGTCTGGGAGGCGTATGCAAATCATCAAAACTTCAACCTGCCTAAGTTCTCTGAATTCCATTTCCAACACATTTCCTCGGGCCTGCAAATCCCATAGCCTTCTGAGAAATGTATAGCCTTCAGCTTCATATTTCATCTGGATGCATGTGCTGTTCAGGAGGTGTGAACTGAGTAAATTAAAAACAATCAGAAGTTCATTTCACATACTTAAGATCAAAAGAAAAACCATGCTGGATCACACCAAGGTTCTGTCTAGTCCCACCTGGTAGCAAACCAGCTGCCCACAGGATTGCTTATGTAGCACTGCTGTGATGCCATAGAAGTGCTAGAAAACTGGAAGGCAGAAAGCTACATGCAAACAGCAATTGGAGAAATGAAATAAAACTACTTTATCCTTGAAGGTACATCCATGAACTACCAGCTATCAAATCGTACCATGTTACTGTAGATCGATTCAGTGACTTCAGCACTGTTCCAGAAAAATGGATACATTATGCACATGTGTATAAACTATTATTCAAAACAATGTTGTTGTTTACTCAGAAGTAACCCCCACTATGCTCAGTAGGATTTACTCCCTAGGAGATGTACTTATGTTGAAGATTGCAGCCTTAATTTAATACAGTATTTTTACAAATGACATGCACGCTTATTTCCCACTGCACATTTAATCCCATTACTGCTGAACTTCCCTGGAAGGATGTAGCTGCCACTATTAATGTGGTAGCTTTTTTTCATTTCAGCACCAGGCCAAAACCTTTTTATTTCCCCATATTTTAAATGTTAGTGTTGTTTTTAGTATTGATTTTATATTTTATGTTTGAGGCTGTGTCCTTTTTATTTATGTTATTGCTGCCCTGAGACACTGTAAAGGGTGGGATTAAAAAATAAACAAACAAATAAGCAAATAAATGCCAATACACAGTGAGATATTTCTGCTATCTGGTCTTCAAATGAGGGGTGCAGCAAGAGATACACATTGCAGTGGGAAATCCAATGTTACATTAAGTAAATATTTTAGCAAGAATCAGGACAGGTCATTGAGATTAATTCTTACTAGGAGAATACTATGTAAATACTTACCAAATGGGTAACTGGGTTGGATTAAACATGGCCAGGAAAAGCCTTCTAAGGAATGGGGGTAGTTGGGCTGGGGTGGGTAGAGGCATCAGATTTTGGGTGCATGAATGTTATTTCATTTAAAATATTTGTGGACTAGGTTTATTTAGATGTATTTAGAGATCCCACCACAGATGTTGTAACGTCTTAGCCAGCTGGTAAGCCAGTGGTTTGCTTTGTGAAGTACTCTAGAAAAAAGCCTGAGTGTGTCTATTTTTCTCTCTGTCTGTCTGTCTGCAGTGGTAAAGTGGCACATTTTGAAGTGCAGAGACTCATCTTGGCAGCCCCCATAGTCACGCTCACAAGAGACTCCAAAAATGCAGACAGCACTCTGTACCCAAACTCAACAAACCCATTCCAGAGTATTCTTTAAACCTCTGTTAGGAGCAGTACATTTCTCAAACTAATGGGTCTCAATTACCCAGTCTAGGCTAAGCTTCCCAAAACATATTACAAGAAGGAATAATATATCGTTGCTCAGTGCCCCCCTCCCTGCCAATACATTGAAGAATTCTGCTACGATCAGAAGGCACAGGGGAAAGTTGTGCAGGTTGAGGCAGCAGGTGCCAGCTTCCCCCGGGAAACAAGAAGGGAGAGCACTGCATCCCTACGGCGCCTCATTTGCCAAAGGTCATTGTGGCTTGTAATGTTCATACAGCCAGAAAAGAAGTTTAGTTTATTTAACCTCTCCAGACAGTACTGACCATCTCATTTTCTATGCTTGGACCACAGACTTGCGGCACAGCAAGTGATATGCATGCAAAAGGTCCCATGTTCTTTATCTCCCCATAGCAAGGAGAATGACTCCTGTCCGAAATGCAAGAAAGCCGTCACCGGTCAAGGAACCGGATAAGCTGTTGAACTGTGTTAGGACAAGGTAGCTCCACATATTCCTACATTTAGCCTTTTATTTAATAGCATAATGAATGTGCTCGGAAATGTCAGTTAAAATTCCACTGGAATGTTAAAATAAGTAAGCCTTCAGTTCCAGCTCCATTAGCATGAAAAAAAATTCCACATTAACTTTGGAAGATTGCAGGGGGGGAAATGCTAGGTACATATATGAAGGCAAAAGGTATATAATAATATGGGTGAAATTAAAAATGCATGTTGCCAGGGCAATTTTCTAAAATTGAACAGTAGGGCAACATTGCAGATCCTTGCTTCCAAGTTTCAAATTGACTCTGCTTACTTTTTATAAATCTCTACAGCCCAAGCATTTAAAAACCAGTCAGCTGTGCTACTTATTGTATGTTTTAAAGATTGGTTGTTCCAAATTGCTGTTTGAAAGAGAAAAGCAAAAAAAATCCACAGCATGTTGAATGCTGATGAATGAATGAGCCATCCCCTTTCCAAGTGCTGCAGAGGCTGCATTTTCCACACTAAACATAACCAAATAACCAGCCTGCGGCCCACTGTTTCTTTTCCTTCCTTTGATTTATTTTGCTCTATCCAGTGGACTTATGTTAATAAATGTCTTTTCTGCCTTGGCTCAAGTAAGTAGTATAGTCTATTCAGTTTTTATTTTCAGGTATTCAAAAGAAATGTTGAAACATCTTTCTTTTGCTTTCTTTTATTTTGCATAATTTGGAGCAAATGGACAGAAGGTAGCTCTTCTGAGACTTCAAATCTCAGAAAACCGTGTCAAATTCCTGGACAATTGTCAGGAATTCTGGGAGATGAAGTCCCAAACATCTGAAGAATTACTTTTGTTCCATCAAGAAATGATCTGGAACTTTACAATTGCCAAGACTTTTCAGAGGAGTCCTGTGCCATTTTTTTTTTTAAATATAGATACTAAAAAAATGCAAACACAAACAGTTGCCACAGCAAGTTCCACCATAAAACAATTATAAAATGTCCCCAATAAATAGAATGTATGGTTTAATAATGATTAATGGTTAATTAATTAATTACACTTAAATATTTCAAAAGATAACATTCAAGATCTGTATCACTGGAATATTTATTAAAGAATGAATGACTTAAAAATACAGGTCCTGTCCAAGCTTTCAAGTTCTCTAGAAGTGCTCATCCGGTGGAATGGTAAAGAAATAATGTGGAGACAGGAAAAAAGAAGTGGTTGCTGTATAAGCAGCAAAGTCTGTATTTGTTTACACTCTTAAGACAGAAAGTGGGAGGATGCTTCAGATATTCAAATTAAGCTCTACTAGATTCTGAGCTGGTTTCAAATTGCAGCTGGAGCCCTTTCTAATGGAAAAACAACACATTAAACAATGGTTGAAATGAATTTTTGAAATACAAAATCTAGTTGTTAGAACCATATGGAAACTAGATGCCGAGAGAAACTAAACTATTTAAGACATGTTATAATGACGAGTGAGATGATTTTAGATAGTATACTAGATGATTTAAAAACTGGAAGCCCAACTGGATAGCTTTACCAAGAAGTTGCAGGGACTCTACATTGAAAGACTAGTTCCAGCTGTAGGTGTTATGAAAGCAACTTGCTCCAAAGTAGAGTCTCAGATATTAGTTAAGAGGTACGAAAATGTGCTCAGTTCTTTTGGAGAACTGTACCTCAGAACCAATGTAAAGATGATATGCATTTTGAAAATACTGAAGCACTTTTAGACATGAGGTCTCATCTTAGCCATTCCTTCTTTATATGCTAACACAGTATGATTTCAGTGAATTCCCTGAAGAACACTAAACATTTGCCCTTCCAAAGAGCAACCCATGCAGTTTCCATTCAACATAAAAATAACAGTATCAACAACAGTTAAAACTAAGCTTATGTTATGTGGACCAACACCAATGTTCAGTTAAATGGGATCTAAAGTATCCATACAGTTAGGACTTGTTTAAAAACAGTCGGAATGTTGCCTGCTGAGGAGCATTTCATAGGGATGGGCCACCACTGAAAAGGCCTTGTCTTTTGTCCCTGGAAACAAATTAATGAAACTTATTGGTAGGCCCTTGATTAGGACCTCCGTGGCTGATGTTAGGATCCAGGAAACTTCATAGAGCTATAAGTGGTCCTTCAAATAACTTGGCCTAAAGCCATTTTGGTCTTTAGAAATAATTGCTAGCACTTAAATTGCATCCACATGCATACTATCAGTTGGTTTAGCTGGTATATATACATGTTACATGCTCTGATCACCTTGATTTTGCAAGGAAAGAGTGGTTGCATTCTGTGCCAGCTAAAGCTTCCGAAATTCTGAAAAAAAATTAACAGCAGTCAAATAAGTAAGGGTACATTCCCATACACGCTTACCTAGAAGTTAAACTTCATTGAACTCAACAGCACTTACTTTGAGAAAATATGAAAAAGAGTGTACTGTACTGTCCCATTAAATACACTGTAAATAAGCTTTGCCCTGGATCATTAAAAAAGCTAAAAACTTCTTCCATCTGAATAAGCAGTAGGAATACACTAAAAATGCACACATGTGCATGCAGGACATTTGCAGTTAACACAACAGGACTCGACTGTTAGTAAACATTCACTTCTGTTCTACCCATTTTGTCTGAAGAATTCTAAAGATTATAGCTTCCATACAAATTTGTCCAGAAAGGAGAATGGTGCAGTCCTATGCATCTTTACACAGAAAATAGTCTTACAGTTTCCACTATTCCCCAGCCAGCCATGCTGAGTGGAAATGCTGGGTGTTGCATGACTTCTTTCTGTCTAAAGATGCATACAATTATACCTTAACCCACTTTAAAGTCTTGTTCCAAAACTGTTGCCATTTCTGCCTTTCCTGCTGTGATATCCTTGTGATGTTCAGGATATACTTCCTCCTAAGCATTTATTTGTTGGCAGAGCCCTTGTCACGCCATATGTGTATAATTTTGTAGGATCAATCTAGCAATAACAGTAAAACTAATTTAGCTGCATAATTGCATCTCCATGAATTGCATCTCTGTCCCTCAATAAATTGTGGTGCCTCCCTGACTTTATAGTATAGAGAGGAAAAAATGAGACTGTTGTCCACAGACCTTAGCTAGAATTCTGCTCTTTAAATCTAGTGTCCTTGTTGCTTTCAGGTTTTTTGAGCACCTCTGAATAAGGCATGATTATGATATAGTCAATATATAATATTGAGCAATGGAAGAATTTATACCCATTGACTTTCTCTACTGTCATTTTTAGCTTTCAAAGCTGAAAATGGGGCAACTAATGTACAAAAGTTGCTCATATCATCAACACTAAGACTTCATTGCAACATGTTTAACCATCTCTATAATTTCTTCTCTCAATAAAGAGCCTCCAGATGTTTCTAGCTGCAGCTCTTCTCAGCCCCAGATGACATCGCCACTGGGCAGGGATGAAGCACTGTAGTCAACACTGCTGAAGGCACCAGACTGCTGGGGCCGTACAAGTTATGTGGCTACTCCTGAAGAATAACTTTTGTTTGATTTTAACTTTTGTTAACTGCCCAGAGACCCTTGGCTATTGGCCAGTATAAGGCCTAAATAAAGAAGGGCTCTGGGAAACATCAGCTGCTGAAAAATGCAGCCTCCATGTTGCTAATGTGCATGGCATAGGGGCCTTATTACTTGTCTTGAAAGACTATTACTGCTTTCCAGTTGCATCCTGGGTTCAATTTAGGTGTTGGTATTAACTTATGCAGCTCCAAATACTGTGCTTTGTCTAAGGCACTGCTATCCATGTATCAAAATCTGCAGCAAAGACCCTGGGAAATTTCCTAAACTTGTATAATCAAGAGCTTGGTCTTGATAAGAAATTCTTAGGAGGTTTGCCCAACAGGAAGTTTTAAAACCTTGTATAGGATGCAAGTGAATAAGCAAGTTAAAATGAATGATCTTCATTAACTCCAAGCTTTGTGTCTCATGCAGGCTGAGACCTGTACACCACTGGGCCATAGCTATAAGAATGAAACAGTTTTCTCTGCAGGTATAAATACGACTTCATTCAAGTGCAAGACACTAGGTCATTCTTCCCCATCCTAGTGTGCTCCAAATGTGTTGGACCACAGCTGCCATCATCCCCAGCTGGTATGTCAATTGGAAGGTACTTGAAGTGCATCTGGAGGGCACCAGGGTGTGGGCAAGGCTGCACTGGAATATGAACCTACAGTGTTATTAGTTTTTAGACTTGAATAAATCATCCAAAGCCAGTATTTAGAGAAGATAACCTCTTCCATCTTTGTGATCTCCCAGAGGATGTATAAGCTTTCTTGAGGCAATGGCATTCTTTAACCATACTGCAGGCTTCTTTTGACTCAGTACTCAGTCATTGCTGAAGATGACAAGGGTAGGATAAAAGGGACATTATTGGAGTGATGGATCTATTTGTCTCATGCTGTTTTCAAAACCACCATACATCATCTTGACATTTTTCTGCTGTGGTATTACTCTGCAGATGTGGACAAATGTTTGGCAATGCAACTGGATTTTTCTAACGTCTTTAGAGACAATGCACTAGACGCAAATGAGCCATGTTCCAGTGGATGCCCCATTAAATAATGCAGAAGAAGATTGCATTGCATATTTGCCACCCAGAACCAAATGTATTTGTAGCTGTTAAGAGTAGATTCTTCAGCTATGGTCACAGTTGTGGTTACTTAATGTGAGACAAACGATCCTTTTTCTGTCAGGAGCTGAGCTCTGAAAATCCATGTATGTAACATTTCCAGTATGGTTCAGATTTAATAGGGGAAAAGCTAGCTGCAGAGTTGCTTATTAATTAATGCCTTATCATTCATTCTCCTATTTCCAATATGTTGAGCAGTTTTGCAAATGTGTTTAATTTCCTGTCCCTCCCTCCTCTCCTCCTCCTCCAATGAAATATATACAAGGATGGCCAATGCAAAAGAGATCTCTGTAATTTTAATAGTTGTGCAGAGGAGGGGAATCTCAGCTGCTGAAATTCTTCTGTTCTACACAACTCTTAACAGTGTGGATCAATAATATGGGTATGTATGAAAGCAACATCTGCATGCATGACAGATGTTGCTTGCACAGGGTTCAGTTTGACTAAAACTTGCAAGGATCTGAATTAAGGAAACTGAATTTTAGTTAGAAACCATACACCAGTTGGGCATGTAAAGCTAAATACACAAATAACATGTTAACACAAGACCATAGTTCTTCTTAGTCCAAAAACAACTGTATAAACTCTTGCAAAACTTCATGGTTAGCTACTCTAAAGGTTCTTTAGTTCACCAAAGGTGCTGAAAACTTCAGTAACTTGTCTGCAAATAGCTTTAGTCTCTCAAGGCAACAGCAGAACAGCAAAGGGCAACTTCTAAATTGCAGCACGAAGGTCATGGACAGAAGGTGACAGAAGCCCATAATTATTATTCAGCTCCACAGCAGAACAAGCTGGCTTCTTTTCTCCTTTCTCACTTCTGAGTGATGACTCTACTTCTACTGACTAAACTAACCAGTTCATGGGGATTACACACAAACAGGCAACTTTAATCTTTTTGTTGTTGCTTTCTCAAGGCAACCACTATTAAGAGAAGAATAGCATTAAATGGTCACTGTGACCTCTGTCAACATGTTGGTATCTCTAATTGTTAAGATCTTTAATGTTAGATAGATTTCCAACTTGGCTATAGCCCAACAACAGCTGTAATTGGACTACTAGATGAAACTGATAAAGGGTACTCTGAATCACTGAGCTATTTGAGCCTCTAGAGACAACGACTGATCCACAAGTATTCATACAATGTGCACCTGCTCCTTCAAAGTATTTTAAATCCTATCCAGAAGAGGTAGCCTACCTACCTCTTCAACCTGGGAATGACTCATCCAGCAGGACTTGCCAGGATTTCTTCTCACTTTGTTGGTCCTCATGCAGCCCATCACTGCATCCAGGTGCTTGTCCAAGACCTGAATGGCTACCTCAGATTCAGGTGTTACTGAGAAACAGAACTTCAGAACTTCATAAATACATGCTGGTTACATCATGTGCCTGCTAAACAGCAATCTGGGCAAACTAGCTCCCTGTGGCACCCCATAACACGATTGACAGGTAGCCTCTCAATGCTACCCTCTCAAGAGTTAAGAGCAGAAGCACTTATTTTGGTCATATGTTTTGATATTCTTTACATCCTTCAGTTCATGCTTAAACAACTGAACATTTTCGAAAAGTTTGTTTTTAAAATGGAGAGTTTTTCAAATGAGTGCAACCTAGTCAATGACAATCAAGAGTACAATTTAAATGCAAACAGATTATTTCACTTATTCCATCTGAGTTAAGAACAAATAAAACACCCTATTGTGTTTTGAAAAAGTCACTCCTACTTACATGCTGTGGAGACACAGATGCAAATGCCTATGATGGAATGCGCTTCTTAATTTTGGCTAGGAGAATGAGTCAGTTTAAAATTACTCATTTGAGGAAAATTCTATTTCTACTAGGGACTTCCCAGAAATCAGGTAGGAAGTCATGTGTTTTGTGTCTAATGAAGGGAAACGTTTGGAGGTTCTCTTCCCACCCAATTTCATTCAAATCTTCCTGGCTATGTGGTTTTAAAGAACTACTGCATAAAAATATATAATTTGGTTCTGCATAAAAATGATAGAATGATAAACATGGCTAGGAGTGAATAGTAATAGTTTAATTATACTGTAAGTTATCTACATTCTTTCAGCATCTCAGATAGCATCGCTGGGTCCAAATAAGGCAGTTTTTTGGTAATAAGGAAGTCATTTAATTTTAATTGATTGATAGGTTAATCATCTAAAATTGCTTTGAGAAATGATAACTGTAGGTACAGCTATTCCCACTGTGGCAAGGACTAGATTGTATTTGCCTCTCATATAGCTGTCAAAGATTAGGAGTCTTTTGGAGGGTTTGGGAAAGGAGAGGTGGCAACTCCAATTAAGCATGAGCAGGATGTAATGCACAAAGATTCAAGCCCCATACTTCAAAGAGCAAAGTATTCAAATCCCTGGGCCTGAATGGACAAGTCTGCCTATTCAGTTTTCCCCGTATCCATATCTGTATATTTTCAAATGCTTTTTGTCCTGGATGTAGAGAATTTTGTGCATTTCGGTAAAGTCCTAGGAAAAGTTAAGTGAAACAACTGCAACATTTAACAGAGCCTGCAAGATATTTCTCTTGCATACGGGAAAGAAGTGTGTAGGACATAAAATGTGTTAGCATGTTGGGTGCACAAGTGGAGAGAAGCATAAGTGGAATTTAAAATATAAGCAAGCAGAAACTGCATCTGAAATCATACAGATAACGTGGCTCCAAGTAAAAGGAAATCATATGTCAAATGTGAGATCAGAGGAAACCTGCTTCTTATATATGGCCATGGTTGTTCAGCCAAGGAGTTCTTGCACTGATTTAATCAATTTTTATTACAGGTATATCATATGTAGGACTAATAGTTCAATGAGTATATAAAATGAGTAAAATGAGTGAATATAAATGAGTATATAAAACAGTGAGAAATCTAATTATGTTCTATTGTTGTTGTTAGTCGCGAAGTCGTGTCCAACCCATTGCGACCCCATGGACAACACTCCTCCAGGCCTTCCTGTCCTCCACCATCCCCCGGAGTCCACTTAAGCTCACACCAACTGCCTCAGTAACTCCATCTAGCCACCTCATCCTCTGCCGTCCCCTTCTTCTTTTGCCATCTATTGTTCCCAGCATTAGGCTCTTCTCCAGGGAGTCCTCCCTTCTCATTAGGTGGCCAAAGTATTTGAGTTTCATCTTCCGGATCTGGCCTTCAAAAGAGCAGTCAGGGTTGATCTCCTCTAGGACTGACCGGTTTGATCGCCTTGCGGCCCAAGGGACTCACAGGAGTCTCCTCCAGCACCACAATTCAAAGACCTCGATCCTTTTGCGCTCAGCCTTCCTTATGGTCCAGCTTTCACAGCCATACATTGCAACCGGGAAAACCATAGCCTTGACTATACGCACTTTTGTTGGCAGAGTGATGTCTCTGCTTTTTAGTATGCTGTCTAGATTTGCCATAGCTTTCCTCCCCAGGAGCAAGCGTCTTTTAATTTCTTGGCTGCAGTCCCCATCTGCGGTGATCTTGGAGCCCAGGAAAATAAAATCTGTCACTACCTCCATTTCTTCCCCATCTATTTGCCAGGAAGTGAGAGGACCGGATGCCATGATCTTAGTTTTCTTAATGTTGAGTTTCAAGCCAACTTTTGCACTCTCCTCCTTCACCTGCATCAAGAGGCTCTTTAGTTCCTCTTCACTTTCTGCCATTGGAGTGGTAGCATCTGCATATCTGAGGTTATTTCTCCCAGCAATCTTAATTCCAACTGGTGATTCATCTAGCTCCGCCTTTCTCATGATGTGCTCTGCATATAAATTAAAAAGACAGGGCGACAGTATACAGCCTTGCCAAACTCCTTTCTCAATTTTGAACCAATCAGTGGTTCCATGGCCAGTTCTCACTGTTGCTTCTTGACCCGCATATAGGTTTCTCAAGAGACAAATAAGATGGTCTGGTACTCCCATCTCTTTAAGAACTTGCCACAATTGGTTGTGATCCACACAATCAAAGGCTTTAGCATAGTCAATGAAGCAGAAGTAGATATTTTTCTGGAACTCCCAAGCTTTCTCCATGATGCAGCGTATGTTGGCAATTTGATCTCTAGTTCCTCTCCCTCTTTGAAATCCTGCCTGTACTTCTGGTAGTTCTTGGTCCACATACTGCAGGAGCCTAGCTTGTAGGATTTTGAGCATAACTTTGCTAGCATGTGAGATGAGTGCAATGGTGCTGTAGTTTGAACATTCTTTGGCATTGCCCTTCTTTGGGATCGGAATGTAAACTGACCTTTTTCAATCCTGTGGCCACTGTTGAGTTTTCCAAATTTGCTGGCATATTGAATGTAGCACTTTTACTGCATCGTCTTTTAGGATTTTGAATAGCTCAGCTGGAATACTGTCACCTGCACTAGCTTTGTTGTTGCTCAGACTTCCTAAGGCCCATTTGACTTCACATTCCAGGATGTCTGGCTTGAGGTCAGTGACCACCCATTGTGGTTATCAGGGATGTTAAGCTCTTTCTTGTATAGTTCTTCTGTGTAATCTTGCCACCTCTTCTTAATCTCTTCTGCCTCTGTTAGGTCCCTGCCATTTTGGTCCTTTATCTTGCCCATCTTTGCATGAAATGTTCCCTTCATATCTCCAATTTTCTTGAAGAGATCTCTGGTCCTCCCTATTCTATTGTTTTCTTCTATTTCTTTGCACTGTTCATTTAAGAAGGCATTCTTGTCTCTTCTCGCTATTCTCTGGAATTCTGCATTCAATTGGGTGTATCTTTCTCTTTCTCCCTTGCTTTTTGCTTCCCTTCTTTCCTCAGCTATTTGTAAAGCTTCCTCAGACAGCCATTTTGCTTTCTTGCATTTATTTTTCTTTGGGACGGTTTTAGTTGCTGTCTCTTGTACAATTTTGTGAACCTCTGTCATAGTTCTTCAGGGACTCTGTCTATCAGATCTAATTCCTTAAATCTATTTGTCACCTCTACTGTATATTCATCAGGGATATGATTTAGGTCACACTTGAGTGGCCTAGTGCTTTTCCCTACTTTCTTCAACTTAAGCCTAAATTTTGCAACCTGAAGCTCATGATCTGAGCCACAGTCAGCTCCTGGTCTAGTTTTTACTGAATGTATAGAATTTCTCCATCTTTGGCTGCAGAGCATATAGTCATCTGATTTCTGTGTTGACCGTCTGGTGACCAGCCTGTGCCCTTCTTCATTTTGTACTCCAAGGCCAAACTTGCCTGTTATTCCTGTTATCTTTTGGCTTCCTACTTTAGCATTCCAATCCCCCATGATGATAAGGACATCATTTTTTGGAGTTAATTCTAGAAGGTGCTGTAGGCCTTCATAGAACTGGTCAACTTCAGCCTCTTCAGCACCAGTGGTTGGGGCATAGACTTGGACTATTTTGATGTTGAACAGTTTGCCTTGGATTTGAACTGAGATCATTCTGTCATTTTGGAGACTGTATCCCAGGACTGCTTTTCCTACTCTTTTATTGACTATGAAGGCCACTCCATTTCTTCTGAGGGATTCTTGCCCGCAGTAGTATACCTGATGGTCATCTGAATTAAATTCACCCATTCCTGTCCATTTTAGTTCACTGATTCCTAAGATATCGATGTTCAGTCTTGTCATCTCTTGATGGACCACATCCAGCTTGCTTTGATTCATGGATCTTACATTCCAGGTTCCTATGGAGTATAGATCTTTACAGCATCGGACTCTCCTTTCACCACCAGATACATCAGCAACTGAGTGTCCTTTCAGCTATGACCCAGTTGCTTCATTCTTTCTGGCGCTACTAGTACTAGCCCTCTGCTCTTCCCCAGTAGCATATTGGACACCTTCCAACCTGAGGGGCTCATCTTCCAGTGTCATATCTCTTTGCCTTTTGGTCCTGTCCATGGGGTTTTCAAGGCAAAGATACTGGAGTGGGTTGCCATTTCCTTCTGGAGAAGGAATTCTATGTTCTATTAGAATTTTATTAATAAGTGAAATTTAGACTGAATATTATTAGATAACAATAGAAATAGCCTTATTTAAACAATGTTACTATTAAGGAACCTTAATTTATTCAAATTCCTCAGCAAGTTAACATTACAATCCAATTATAAACACCACCTCTCCTATTCCTTTCCCAGTAACATGCACAATGGAGATGTTAGGCTCTTTCTGCCATAAGGGAAATTTCAAGAGGGAAGAATCGGCCCTTATTTCACTTGGAAATCTTATTTTTTCACAGATTTCCATTAATTTTCTACTAATGGCAATGCATATCATAAACCAAATTTCAGGAAATGTGTAGTGATACATGATATTTAATGGAATGCCTGGAAACTTATCTGTATGTACTACTAACATTCAACTTGGAATATTATCTATATCTAAAGATTGTCAAAAGTTGAGTACCTCTCCTTTTTTCATGGATGACTGCTAGTTCATTTGTCACTGGGTAACCTCTGAATGATATTGTTATGTTATGGGTTCAATACCCTTTCAGATATTAAGATAACTTGTAACTCTTCCATTTTGTGGCTTTTGAGCTGGTAGCTTGTGCTCTGCTAGGCAATGAGAAGGCCCCAGTGCGGCCAGTGGCTAGCAGGGAGTTAGGTTGGAGAATCCAAACAGAAGGAGAAAGCCAACTTGGGATCTTTAGACAAAAATCTCCAGGCAACTGAGGGGGTGGTAGAACTGTCGGACTGGAAGTGTTGTGGACCCTCATCTTGAGCTCAGGTGAATAAACTTTTCGTGAAAGGAAGGCCACAAGCTCCCAGTGTCCTCCTTCTCAGAAAATGGATGTCTTTGCAAGTGCTGGATTGTCTCACTTCTCGGAAGCTGGGTGCAGCAGTGTGACAGTATAATTTAGGGCTTCTTTGTTAGGTTGGTACAAATCACCTAATGGCATCGTTGGCAGGTTATGTTTGAAATGAAGTCTGTGTGTCTGAGAGTAAACAAGCCCTTCATCAAAATGCAGTACAGTCCAGTAATATTGCTAGACTCGATACAGGGACAAGTGTTGTAGCAACATGGGGAATAAACTAGACTACAGTAGCAGTGCACCCCATCCACCAGGGGGACTCTGAAGAGATCACTGCAGAATGTCTCCCAGTTTTGTATTTCATTTGGTTTATATGGTTAAAGTAATCCAAAGGTTAACAGTTTAGAGGACAAACAATTAGTTTAATTGTATTGGTCAGGAAGTTGTGCTCAGAGCAATCAAGGGACTATAAAGCTCCCTAGAAGGTTAGATGAAAGCAGAGAGAAAGACAAAGAATTAAATCAATTTGCAGAAATGAACAAGAAACTACCCTTCTGATGGGATGGAGCCACTGGGGAGATTTTTTAATTTTTTTTAAAGATATATGCCACAGATAGAAAGGCAGAAAGAAGCAGAGAGAGTAAAAGGAAAACAAGTTCTAGACCAACTAGGAGGAAGAGCTGTAACTATGATGGCAAGATATTACTTTGAAGTAACTTGGAAAAATAGAGCGACAGTCTGCTTAGGTTAGGTGAATGTGTTTATTTCTGGTTGTTGCATTACCCTGTAGCCCATAAGAAGTTTGGTGTGTGTGTGTTGTCTGTGTGCATCCGTTCAGATTTTCAACTTTTCCCAATGAACAGTGGAGCATGTTGTCCTATCATAGAGGTTGAGGTAAGGTTCAGTTGCTTGTCACGCTGGCTTCTGTTAAGTAGAACGTGGAGGACATGTGCCATCTTGTGCTTCTTGATCTCAGAACAACATTTGAGGGCTACATTTCTGAAAGGGTTAAGAGGCTAGCCTTCTGGATGCATCCACATTTCTTGCTGGGCGAGGGACAGCAGTTTTTGCCTGTGCTTAGAACATGGTGTCTGCCACAAGCCTGCCGCCTAGATTTTGTGCAAAGCTGGGTTGCTTGAGAGATACTGCTGATGGCCCACTACTCTTGGTAACAAGTTGCTTCAGTTGTATGCTAATGAAATTTATTTAAACAAAGATACCTGAGGCCTTCCCACTAGAGCCTGATGGCTAATTTCATGTCCTTTGATTGTTACGATCTCTGCAAAGTAGATTTCCATTTGTTTATTGTATTGGCTGCAGCCTCTGAATAATATTCAAAGGTGTCATATCACATTGCCCTTCTAAAAATCTAAAATGTTTATAGTAATTATATGTATATAGTTAATATCTTTAATTTCCAGTAAATCATAAATAATAGAAAATGGTTTACCAGTGGTGCAATAATAGAGTTGCCAAGGGAAGAAATTGAAGACTGAAATAAACTTCTGTTTCTTGTTTGGTAAATTGCTGAAGTAATGTTAGTGCTGGAGTACTGACATGTAATGCTAATCACTGGGAAGCAAGGGAAAGTTCCTAAATGAAGCTGTTTCAGGGGCTGTGATCTTTCAGTTAACAGTCCTGTGCTTAGGATTTACTAGGAACATTTGTGTGTTCTGTTTCCTTCAGTAGGTTCTAGAACAAATGTTCCAGAAGCTAACACTAGAATTAGGGATCAAAGCTTACCAAATTAGTCTATAAAACAAGAGGAAAAATGATCACTCATAATGAAATGGCTGGGGAGAAATCTGATGATTCTACTTAGTAGTAAATGGATATTTGTATACAAGTATCTATGAAGAGGTGTGCTCAGAGAGCTCATAACTGTTCTGTTGCTAGGCAACACCACATCACACAGCCATAATGCGAAAATTCAGCAGGCCCTAAGGAGTACAGCACAACTAAAACGGAGAGAAGATGTGCCACACAGAGGATGCTGCATTGAGCTAATGGCCAAGTAGATTTGCTGAATCACATATTACTTATACCTGGACCTGCGCAAGCTGCTGATAGTGTAATATCCAACAGCTCCGCCGGTTCATTAGGGACAGGTCCAATCAGTGCTGTAGGGAAGCAGGAACGCAGGGGATTGTCGCTCCAGGACTTGTATTTGCACAGCAACATTATGCACATCATCAGTTTGTCAGTGTTGTAAGTTTGGGGAGCTGGATGACAAGTCTGCTCTGCAGCGATTCCTTTGGTGGGCTAGTCTCAGAGAGTGCCTGGCCCAAGATCACTTCTTGTCTGGTCAGGAAGGCAAACCAAGAGACCACCCTTGCCAGTTCACTGCCATGTTTGCCTTCTTTGGACTTCAAGATTTATCACCACATCATTAGGTCCAAGACCTTGATGAATCACTACCCCTCTTCTGTATTTTGGGAGATCTTGGGGAAATCTATTAAAAAGTTGCTCTTTGTGCTCTAAGCGTCCATTCCTGTATTTATTTGTTGCATTTTACCTTTCCTCGGATATAAAATGATGGCATACGTGGCCATTTCCTTTTTATTTACAGAACCATGTAAGGTATGTTAGACAGAAAGGGGCAGCAAAAGAGCAAAACAGCCCAAGGCTATCTAGTGGACATCATTATTGGTTGTTCTTTTCCCCCCCCATCCTCTTCCCTGTCTTTTGGAATTAAATATCTGTGTATGGCAGAGGAGGATGCATCAAGAATTTAGTTCATATACATAAAAACAAACCACATGTGAAAACTAAGGTACCATGTTATAGAGCTGTATGATGAATACATTTCAGTTGAGTTTTGACCAGCATTTATCCTAGTTCTCACTTCCAAGAACCAAACTCGGACCTGATCTATACTGAAGCTCCAAGTGTTTTTGAGTTGACATCATGATTCACAGAAAATTCCCATCTCCAAATGTATTCAAAATTACATACTTTTGAAAAATGCACATAAAATACACAGTTCTGAAAAATGCATCTTTTAAACTCTTTTAAATACTCTTTTAAACAATGGAAGAAAAATATTTGCTTTGCTAAAATATGCACAATTAAAATGCACATTTTAAAAATGTGAACAAAACCAAATTTTAGTGGAAACAGAAACAAGAAAACTCACAATCTAATATCAGCATGAGTCATAATAATTTTCAAGGTACAATGTAAAGAACCTCAATGCTGATTTGCAAAATATGCTTGCCATTTCCCACAGTGCAGCTGGTGAAATTCATTTCAAATTGATTGTAAAAGGAAATTATGCTTTTCTAAAATACCTTTAACGAAGAAGCATGTATACACATGGCTGTGAGAAAACAGTGCTAGAACCCTAATACGGGGTTTCATGAAATGATTGTCTATAAATATCTTGCTTTCCATTTTGTCCTTCCTTCCTTCCCTCCTTCCTTCCTGGATCAACCCTTCATTTGATTGCTCATATGTGAAACAAATGCTTTGACATTTGCAAATGTCAGTTTAATAACAAACTCTGGAGGCCCTCAGCAACGCATCTGAAAAATGAAAACAACTGTCTCTTTCCAGTGAATGAAGTTGTAACTTATGGATGTGGGTACAGTACATTATTGATTGCTTTCAAATGAATTGTCTTTGTTGTGAGAACCAAGACGTTGCCTGTTCTTTGCCACAGTATTTCATGGTGATTAATCTAGAAGCAAAACAGAATATAAAGTCCATTTGTCTTTTCTTGCTGCTTTTTGTTCAAGTTCTGCAAACAGTTTGAATTTATCTTTCGTGGCATTGCAGTACTGTATGCAGACTTTATTTTCTTGATTATTTGGTTATCCATTGCTTCTTTTCTACTTTTTGTGCTGTATAGTCCTGTAACAAATATAGATTTGCAAGAAAGATTAAAACTCATTAGCAAGATATACTGAGTGAAATCAACTATGACAAATTCGATTTTTCAAAGCCATGTGATGCAGTTGCTTTGCTGAAACTAAGTAAGAATGGCCATGCAAGCTGCATGAACGGGATGAGACACAGACTGAGAACCATCAGTGCAGAGGAAAACACATCCTGCAAAAACGGGTGTTGAACTTCAGGACTGTGTGCCAACGCTTTCTCACCTGCACTCCCAGTGCAGAACTTGGAGTCCTATAGATGGTCATGCCCCTCCCCCTGGCTCCACCCCTCCCCACAACTGCCAATCATTTGGTGATTTTCTGGTTTGGTATGCTTTCCCATATTCTAAAAGGTTGCAATGTCTTTCATAAGCTTATTTACTGATATTATGAGGTTTCAACTAAAGTAAGAATGGCATTTTTGGCCCCATCCTTTCTGCCCTGACCATCAGGAATGCAGATCCAAAGAGTTGCTTTTAAAGAGAATTCAATCCTCAGCCTGAAAAAGCTTCAAGACCTATCATGGTAGTATAAGAATGGATGAGCACACTCCTGTTTGCTTCAGAATCCATCTGCATTTTATAAGCAGACCTTCAATCATTAAATAAAACAAAGCAAAACAAACCCTCAGAGAAGAAGTTTTAAGGGCTAGCAAAAGATTCCTTGCAAAACTCAACTGGTAGATTCCATTCCTTTCCTCTGTCAGATTATAGTTTGGCACGGCTAAGCAGAAGTCCTCTAAGTCGTCTCTCTCCTTAGCTGAATGGAGTTCATTCTACAAAGCTCCATGATAACAGCTGAAACAGAAACAAGTCTGTGTACCTGCATAATCCTAAAGTGCATATGGAGAATAGGGATGTGTGAGGAATCTATTCTAGCCTTAAGTCTGACTTGACATCAAGTGCGCCAAATGTTTGTGCAGGTGTCCATCAGGAATCAAGCTGAGCACCAGCTGCACAGGTGGAGTCCCGTTTCCACACGCATGCCTTGTGGGATCGGACTCTATGCCGCAAGTGTTGTGGAAGCTTGCCAGGTTGCACAAACAGGAGTTCTGCTAGCGTCCACAAGTGTTTGCAGTCTTCATCATGGTTCAGCCCACTTCCTACGCCAGGGCCAAGCATGAGAAAGAAGTCCAACAAGCAGAGGAGAGCCAGCTTCTGTAAGGATCACCACATCTGTCATGGAGCTGTCAAGATGTGTGCTCTAACCTGAAGATGCATGCTGCAACCTGAGTTAGAGCAAGCTCAAAGAGGGCCTTACCCAGGTGAAGTTGAAGTTTATTTCAGTGGGAGGAGTTCACAGTTCAAGTTCACAGAGTTCTGAACATTTTAAGTTCTGATCAACAGCCCAGCAGCTTTCTAGTAGAGTGCAAAAAAATTAAATGCATTTTCTTTAAAAAAATGAAGGGAGGCTAAATGGAGGTTGAGATAAATTGAAGCACAAAATGTTGAAGGCTTCAATTGGGGGAAAATGTGGGTGGAAAGATGGGATGAGGTAATTATCTTATGGTAATTCCCAACAGCTTATACTAAAGCTCCTGGGGGTGGCCTTTGTGCCTTGAGAGGAATCTTCTTCACCCTCCGCCACTGCTTGAGTGATAAATGGATGCTTCAGGAGGGGAGGAAGAAAAAAGGGAACTAGTGGTTTCCTATTCTGTCCTTTAAAATTCTGCCTAGACACGTGTTAATGCTACTTCATGGGTAGGCTGGGTATAACCCTGCCTGTTCTTTGAACTGCTTAGTTATTGTAGCCAGAAATAGTTTGAAGATGTGACAGTTCAATGACATGCATCTTCGAAGAAGAGAAAAAAGCAGAATTGATAGAAAGAGCTCATTATATTGGCCACAGTCTGATTTTCATGACACATTTATGCTGACCTCTGAGTGGGAATATACAGGTTTTATTAAATTCATTTCATCTGTGTTTTGCTGGATGTCAAGCATCTCTCATTTCTGCCCATTGATGGAATCTGATTTTTTTTCCTACAAGGAATATGATTCATTTGCAAATGTACATTAGTGTACTTGTGCTCATGTGCCTTTCTGTTAATGCACATTTGTGTGAATCCCACCAAAAAGAAGTAAATCCAACAATGTTTAATTAGGGATGTGTCAACCCAGCCAGAATCCATCTTGCCTGTGCTTGCTGGGCTTCTTTCCCATGCTTGGCCCTGGCCAGGAGCAGAAGCAAGTGGAGCTGAGATCAGCTCAGAAACACTAGCTTTTTACAAAGTGCACAAAGCATGTAGTTCTTTGCACAAAGTACACAACATCCACAATGCCCACAAATCTCATGTGTGGAAGCAGGACTCCACTTGCACAGTGGGTGTGTGGTGGCAGGTGGCATGTGAGCAAGCAGGCTTCCGGGACTCACTTCCTGCTGGATCCCCACACAAATGCGTGGTGTGAAGAGGGCTTAGGGCAGAGAGAAAGTGGGCCAGAGTCCAGGGACCAGCAGAGCCCACCCCCAAATTGGATTCTTCACATATTGCTATGTTTAGTGTTGGTTAAAAGCTAAATGTTCCCCTGGTCATGTCAGACTCTGGGGCTGGTGCTCATCTGTTTGTAAGCCGAAGAGCCAGTGTTGTCCAAAGACTCTTCCATGGTTATGTGGCCAGCATGACTAAATGCCGAGGTGCTTGGAATGTTGTTACCTTTTACCTTTCATATCAAAGTGGTACCTATTTATCTACCCGCATTTGCATGTTTTTGAATTGCTAGGTACGCATGAGCTGGGACAAAGTAGCGGACGCAAAGATTTGACCTGCCGACCTTCTGATCAACAGCCCAGCAGCTCAGAGGTTTAACCCGCTGTGCCACCACATCCCTTTTAGTGTGGGTTACTCTCTAGTAATTACACAAGTTAGCAGCCTAACAGTACAAGGTATATAATATAAATTAAATACATATAATAAAATAAATAAATAACTTATATAAATATAATATATACAATAAATAAGTTATAGTCCACAATTCCTTCCTGCATTCTCCCTTGCCAGTATGTCACATTCAGTTTGCAATTCATTGACAAACTCTTTATGTGCCATAAAGCGCTTTGCTGGCACCTATAGATTTTTGCAGGAATTCCATCCTCCCCACCTGGATTTGGGCCTGCAAGGCCCAAGGAAGCTCGGGTGCATGGATGGTAAGTTTTAAACAACTGCAGTTGGGACGTAATACAGTTCTGTTCTGAAAGCAAGCAATGAAGGTAGTGAACTAACTTCCTATACAGATTAATTTTTAGTATTTCTAATTATGCTCATATATTTACATAAATAACTTAGCACATGCAGTTTTGCGGACTTTTGTGTGTGATGGCCCCACTCACCAGTTCGATTAGGCACTTACCAGTGCTGCAATGTCTGGGGCTGAACCAGGCACCTGCAAGCAAGATGGTGCTCCATCATCAAGGCACTGGGGGAAGTAGAATGAGGCCAGGCCTAGCAAAGCCAGCTTTATAACTAGAGCTTAGAATTGGATTAATTCCTATGATAGCTGCACTGTGGTTAGGATGGCAAAACAGATTTGAGGAGCTTTAAGAGCTTATTATTTCTTTGCTTCCAGAAAGGGCAGATTAAGATGCATATTTATGGTAAAAGGTACCTTGTGATCACACTGATGTGTTTTCTGAATATGCAATGATTTTGCAACTCAAGTTGCCATGTCAATGGGGCATATTAAAAAGCTCATTTTCAACTGACATGAAAACATCATTGTAGTTGTCATGTATATGAATGGATCTGATTTCTCTCTGTGAAGGAAATTTAATATAGGGACTATTTTTGGCAGTATTCATTAGAGTCGGTCCTGGAAAATTGCAGCTCCTCATAGATAAGCAAGCACATTGTTTGTATGCAAATGTTAATGTTACCTTTATGGACAAATAGACTGAAAGGGGAAATAGATTAATATTTAGCCCTACAATTAATAAATATGTGTGTGTGAGCATGTATCTAAATTGCAAAATTATGTTTACACGTGAAAGAAGAAATTATGATCATACATAGTGCTTCTTTATCTCTTCAAAAACATTTTTCAAGAATTTATTGTAGTAAATCATGTATACGAAATGAATGGCAATCTTGATTCTTCAAGTGCTGGTTTGTAAGTAGTGAAAACAGCAGGAATACCCACATACAAAAGGGAGGCATTAGCAGGCTTGGGGAAACTCCATGGTTTACAAGAGCATACAAACTTTAAAAAAGGGAAGAAAAATCCTTAAAGTAGAAGGAACCCCAAGGCAGATGAACATAGTGACCAGAAAATGCTACTGAACTCTTCCTCCTCCTCCTCCACCTCTTCTTCTTTGGAGGAAAATAGAACAGCCTAACAGGTTGGGTCTACAGCCTAGGAGCGCTCCTCGGCCCAGAGCTGTCCCTGGAGGCCCAGATGACGCCGGTGATGAGGAGCGCTCTCCTTCAGGTTCAGCTGATCCATCAGCTGCATCCTTACCTGGACAACCACTGCTGAGCAACAGTGACACATGCTCTGGTAACTTCCCGGTTGGATTATTGTAATGCTCTCTATGTGGGGCTGCCCTTGAAAATGGTCTGGATACTTCAATTGGTACAGAATGGAGCTGTCAGGTTGCTGACTAGGGCCGGCTGTTATTCTCATGTAACGCCGGTCATCTATCAGCTCCACTGGCTTCCAGTTGAAGTCTGAGCCCAATTCAAGGTGCTGGTATTAACCTATAAAGCCCTACATGGCTTGGGACCAGGATACCTGAAGGAACATCTCCTTCCTCACATGCCCTCATGCCCCTTAAGATTGGCAGGAGAGGCCTTGCTCCAGGAACCCTCTTTGAAGGAGGTATGGAGGGCATCTACCTGGAGGAGGGTCTTCTATGAGGTGGCGCCCAGACTATGGAATGCACTCCCCAGACAGGTTCACCTGGTGCTGACCTTATACTCCTTCTGTTGCCAGTTTAATACCATTTTTTTAGCCATAATTTTAATAATTAAGGATTTTAGATGTTTTAAGATCAGATCACAGTAGCATTTTCTTTTCTTTTTTTCTTCCTTTTCTTTAGTTTTATGAAAGTGTTTGTCTATTATCTATTGTTTTAATTATTGCGTTATTATATTTCTGTTTTAATCATTGTAAGCCATCCTGAGATGTTTTATCAGGAAGGACAGGATAAAAATGTTTTAAATAAATAAATAAATAAATAACAGAAGTTCCCAATACTGCAACTGTTTGTTGCAATTGCCATTTACAATTGCCATCGTTATAGTTTGGCTGTCTTGATGTAATGTATGAGCATGTTGAATAATAAGAACAGAGATGAGTTTGCTAAAACTTTGCAGTCAGAATTCAGGGCAGGTTTTGGGGTTGTGGTTTGGAAAGAATCGTCTCTGGACTCTACTGGGCTCCAGCTACAATCTGCAACCTGTACTTGCATAAAGTATTGTTACCTAGTACCTCAACTGAATACAGGTGTCAGCCTCAGATTTTCTTGGGTAGATATTTATGGGAAGGAATGGCAGCCTAAACAGGATAAACTTAATAACCAATTTAAATGGAGAGAATTAATGTAGGTGTTCAGAACTGAGAAATCAGTTCTGAAAACAGCATTTAGCCTTTAGGCTGCATGCTGACTCTATAGATAAATAGCTTGGAATATATAAATGCTTGCTGAATGATACGTGTTCAAGCAGAACGCAGGTAGTTAGAGTTCTCCAAATTTCATCTCAATGCTCATTACAATCTCAATATCAGAAGACTCATTTTGATACATGAAAATTCATGTGTATTTTTGCATGCATTTCCTCAATGTGTACATCTATTGTGGACATCTTTGAAACATGCATTCCTATCCTGTCCTAGCATGTTTGGATGTATTTTCCAAAAGTACTCATTTTTTCATGCACAGCTCAACAACATACAGATGTTGAATGCATTTGGTTTTGGTCTGTGAGTTCAGAAATGCACATATTTTGTAGATGGCACTTCTGTTTAGTACAGAGGGGAGTAAACTCTGATAAATGAACTGAAATGAATATCTCATACATCACTATGGTTAAGCTCTGTTCTGCAATAACCCTAATCCTAAAATTGTCCCAAGTTTTTGAAATTCAAGGAATAAAGACATGCAATCGATTTCATTTACATAAGCATTCTCCATTAATCTTCTACCCAGAACATCCTTCTAAGAATAAAAGAGCCATGGTCAGTCAGACCAAAGGTCAAACGCATGCCCACGGAAAGCCCATAAATGGCATGAGTGCAGTAACAGCATTTTGTGACATGTGTCTTCTAGCAGCCAGTGTTGAGAGACATACCTAATAACTAGCCATCTAATATCTAGCCATCACGATTCGTAGACAGTCATAGACAACTTTCTGCTGGAAGCTTCTGTCTAAATCCATTCAGAATCCATTCAGAAACAGTTTAATTTATTTCTACTTTCTCGATAGGGATTTGATGGCAAAGAGGAAATGGGTGACTGGTATTTAAGATTGTTGGCATTTTCTTTTCAGCTATGTGAATTAGCATATTGTTAATTAAATGAATCACTGAAATCCAGCACTATATAAGTCTTCTAGCCTTTAATTCTGTGAAAGCTTCTCTGCTCAACCAAATTATTGATGCCCTTTGGGACTATTTTCCCTTCCATCGGAGATTCCAAAATGTTTGCCAGCATGTAAAAGGGAACTTCACTGTTACCCATGCTTTGGATTGCAGCTTACCAATTGGTCAATGAGCTCTTTAGTTGAAGGAATGCGTAGTACAGTGCTTCAGGCTTTCTAATCTTGAATGTCAATATCCCCACCTTGATACTTGTACATTAGGAAAGTGTCCCTTAAGCAAACACTCTATGCTAATGCAGTTACCAGCTGCCACTAGCAGCAGAATAGACAGTCTATTTCCTTCTCCCCTTTTGTTTATGATTGGAAATTCTGATTTAGAAAGAACTGTCCCAGGACCATAGGATTAGAACTGCTCCTATGAAAGTCACCAGATGACCTATGGAACACAGGGACTACAGATTTAACAAAACCCACACGTCCCCAGTCTAGAGTGCCCTGAAAAGGTTCACAACTAAAATTGTGCAAGATTCTTTCTGTCACAGGCTTCCCATTCTCTTACATGACAAGACCCAGTTTATTTGGCATGTATGCGGGTTAAATGTATCAGTGTTGCGTGGTTGACTAGATTATGGCGGGGACAGAGGAACAAATATACCAGCCCTTCATGTGCCACACCTTGGTCCCCTTGAGTTGGCAGGACACTGGATATAAGTTGTAGCCACCTTCTGCGCAGTTGAGAACTGAATGCAATCAGAGTTCCCAGCCTCACGGAGCACTGCGATTACGTTCAGCTGAATATGCTTGCAGGCTCTGCTCAAACCTTCTGGCTGAATGTGCGGATGTTGGAAGGCATAGCCTTACACAGGCATCCCTCATGCACTTAGATCCCTGAAGACGGCTACTGTAAACTTTCTATTGGTATAAAGAGCCCTTGAAATTTACCCAGGGGTACAGTGGGCAGATGAGAATTAGGCCTGATAGAATGGAAGGGAAATAAGGCATTATAAAGATGTTTCTAATTGGTTTATGTTGAAAATGCTGCCCTAAAATGTTGGACTGATGCAAGTTGGATGGATGCAAATGCTAATGAGAGATGATGCTAGTAGATTGGGAGTATTCTAAATAATTCACTTAATGTACAGGGATTTTTTTCCCCACAAACTATTGTGAAAAACTTGATTGCTTAGCTACTAGCTCTGCATAGAATGCACATCCTTTTATTTGTTTGATGTTGATGGGGTACTATGATTGAATTATACAAGTCAACAAAGCTTTGCCAAAAGCTTTTAAAAACCTGGCAGGTTAGTTAGTCACAAATTCTACTCTATCACATTTTCTCTCATTATTTTTAGAACAGAGCTTACTTCAAACTTAATTAAAATATGTTAGGATGACTTTTTATAGTTTGCAAGCCTAGTAGTATAAATCAGAAGACCGCATCATAATTAAATAATAATCACCCAGACCATTTTTAAATCTTATTAAAATGTGAAGGTACAAGGTAGTCCTACTAAACATTTTATGCACAATAAACTGCACGCAGGCATACTGACTGACCAATGAGATCCATGGAGGGAGAAGTTACCTTCTTTGGTCAGTCAAACCCACACGTAAAACAGGGCTAGAGATTAATCCATTTTGGTGTCTCCTGCTTTCCCATTTTCCAGTCTTAAGTTTGTTCCCTCTGTTTTCCTGACCTTTAAATTTTTATGATCTTTAAAAAAAGTCTACTTGGACACTGTTAAGAATAGAAGAGAAGCCCTGCTGGAGCAGACCAGTTGTCCACCGAGCGTGATGACTGTGTCTCCTCTTACCACCCTTTCTCGTAGCTAAAGAATCTGCTGTCACGTTTCCTCACAGATGAGTTGCTGCAACCTCTCGATCATTTTAGTTGCCTTTCTCTGCAATTTTTCCAGCTCTACAATAACCTTTTATTAGGTGCAGTGATCAGTAGCGTACACAATATTCAAAGTGTGGTTACCCCAGAGGTAATATGAAGTTGGCAGTTTTATTTTCAATACCCTTCCTAACTATACCTAACACATGGGTTGTAGGGATGAAATAAACACTCTGGTGGAAGATGAAAATTCTGAATAATGTTCTCACTGGAAAGAGGGACAGAATTTCTGCTTACATTTTCAAGGTAGAAGACCTGCCGCTTTCCCTCCCTCTCCTTCTCACTCTCTCTGTCATGTGTGAGCACACACACAAACATTTTAAAAGCATCCATGCACTTGCAAGAATGCGGAATCTTTTACAAGGAGGCTTCTCCCGTGCAGCAACTTTTCCTGAATCCCTAAGACAAACAACATCAAGTGCTCTCACTGGAGGTCAGGAAGATGTATTGAGCTGACAACCTTTGGGAAAAGAGCAGTAGTGCTTGGGATGTTTTTAAGTTAAAACGAAAGAAAAGGGAAGAAGATTTCTCCCCACCCCTGTTGATCATGTCCTACATTTAAAAAGTGTAAGTAAGAAACTTGTCCAGAATTCTATGCCACCTTGTGGAAGATGCAGAAAGGATGCCTGTGCTTTTGCAAGGAAAAACAAATTTCATGGACATTTGCGGGACAGGATTTGGCATAGCACTATATCTACCCACACAATTAGCTGGCTTCATGTTGAATCATTAAATTCCTCCTGACACCACACACAAGCTCAAATGCACCTGACATCTCTTTTTTTTTTCATTACAATTACATGTACTTTGGCCAGTGTGCTAAGCAGTTTACAGGTGAATAGACAACTCTTCACTGGTATTTTTTCCTTTTCTTTACATTATTTTCCAACCAGGTTTCACATTCTGGAAGTAAAGAGCAAAGTACAAGGCAACATGGATTACTGCTGAGTTGGACAAAGATTTTGTTCAGCTACTGCACACTTCTTCAACTGGCTCTTGGATCTGTTAGGAAGCTTCAGGGAGAATTTTTCAGGCCTTATACCAGCAATGAGGCTGTAGAACTGTATATAATTCATCTTTCCCAAGTGCAAAGTTCTGCTGTCAGCTGCAGTGATGTGTAGCCCTGAGATTTTGCCAAAGCAGGAATCAGTCTGAACTTGAACCTGTCAGCTGCAATTGGTGCCAGGGGTGATGAGCCAAATGGGGGAAAATAAGAACAGAATTAGATTTATTGTAGGTGCAAGAGCAACAATTTCCAAATGAAAACAGGCAGCAAAGAAAATCCAACAAAGTGTAGGAGGGAACATCTTTTCTTTATGAAAATCTCAAGTTAGGAGATGAGTTTTGTGTGGAGCACTCTTCTCCAATGTGGTACCATCTACAATGAGTGAGTTATCTGATACCGTCCACTGCAGAAGTGTGTTTTGTCCTAAAAGTTGTCCAACAAAATTGTCTGGATCTTGATTTTTATTTCTGTTCGATCACACATCTTCTTGTGTGAAATACATCTTCATAGAGCTTTGTTCAAGGAAATGCAAAACATGATCCTAAGCTGAGCTTTGAACTTGCATCTTCCAACAGTGATGTGAGCTGTGGCCATTGTTTATCATCAGAACAAAATACAAGGCATAATTGTATTAAACCTTCATTTTCAACCAGACATAACTAAGCAAAACTGATCATTAGAAGTGATAAAAGGAATTACCATATTTTTTGCTCTATAAGACGCACCTGACCATAAGACGCACCTAGTTTTTAGAGGAGGGATCCATGGAAAGCTTCCTGATAATCACAGGCACATTCCCCATCACTTCCCCATGGGCTTCATTAAAAGACAGGTTCCCATTTGAAAACACACACCGACCTGTGATTAACAGCTCTCACCTGCGCCGGAGGAGGGGGGCGGAGCAGGCACGCTGAGAGCATGCCAGCCAGGTGTGGTGCAGCCAGGCTGGCAGTGTGCCGGCGGTGGTCTTCTGGGCGGCGCAGCGGCAGCGGTGGCAGGTCTTTCCGGGTGCTGGGGGTGAGCAGTCTGTCTCTCTGTGTGGCCGGTGGGTTAAAGCCCGCAGCTCTTCCTCCTCCGCACCACTCCCCCTTAGTGGCACAGCTCTCACCTGCACCGGA
Organism: Varanus komodoensis; assembly: GCF_004798865.1. NCBI lineage: Eukaryota > Metazoa > Chordata > Lepidosauria > Squamata > Varanidae > Varanus > Varanus komodoensis. The sequence goes on from NW_025335268.1 coordinate 84,917,074, forward strand.
GGGGGGGGGGGCAGAGCAGGGCGCACCGAGCGCGTGCCAGCCAGGTGGTGCCACGTGGTGCAGGCAGGCTGGCAGCATCCTGGGCGTCGGGCACACACACATTTGCTCTATAAGACGCACAGACATTTCCCCTTACTTTTGAGGGGGGGGGGAAATGTGCGTCTTATAGAGCGAAAAATATGGTAACTGTCAAGATTGGCTTACCAATGTTACTTTGACAAGAAGCGAGTGCCTGCAGTACATGTCCTTAATCTGGAATAATTACATTTTCAAAGACCAGTGAGACTGTTTGAATCACCTATATATGGAAATGTGATAGCTGAATATGATTACAGATGTTAACGTTTTATTACTTTGTATTGATTGCTATAATATACAAATGTTAAGTTCTTCTCTGCAGTTTACATCTGTCAAAATGGGCTCATATTCCATAATAATTGTGTTAGTCCTTAAGGTGCCACAAAAATTACTATCTTTACTGCAACAGACAGAATGTTCCCTCTGGAAGCTGAAAGGCTGGAGTCAGGCAAAGCATTTTTCTCATAAGCCTGAAGCCAGGAGAACGTCTGAACGGGGCAGTGCCTCTCCATTTAAGACTACTTGCAGACCTTCATTCAGGCATGGTCAGTTTCCCCAGCCACAGTACCGCTCCCTTGTCAAATTCAGTTTCAGCCTGTTCACCATCACCCAGTCTGAGCCTATCTTGAAATTCTGGTTCAGGAGTTCATCAGTGTAACTGGTATGAAAAAGGGAGATAGATCTGAGTATTATGCACACATGTAATCCAACATTATATGGATTTTAGAGGGCACCACCTGCTCCAGTCGTTTCCTTGATTTGGAATAGGTGGTATCTGTAACAGATCTCATGATTTGTTTTCAGGAGGGGCCTCATGAAGAGTGGAAGACATCCTGTTCCTGTTCCTGCAAGTGCCAAATCCAGGCTAAGGTATTTTCAGGATGCAACAGAAGGGAGAAAACAGTCTAGTCTAGAGGCCAAGCTACAGAATTCATTGCGCCAAGGGTCCAGGTAAGACAAGGATGTCCAAGAGCGTGGTCTACAAGTTTATCTGAAAGTCAAGGAATCCACCAAGTCCAGAAAGACGATCAGGGCAAAGCACTGAATTGAAATGTCTGCAGCAGAAATTGCCTGCGAGAGACAGCAAGTTCCAGCTGGGCTAATCCATAGACAGCTGTAAGCCAGCATAGCTGACTAATTAGGCCAACACATCATTTTTAAGGGAGGTCCCGTGCTGTGCCTTCTATTTAAACTGCTGAAGCTTGCACATGCTTCTCCACCTTTCCAAGGGGTCAGTCGCTTCTGCCTCCTGGAGCCACCCAGGAGGACCCAGGCTGGTTTTCCATTTGGAAAGCTGTAGGTGCATCATCAGCTTCAGCACCTGCCTCTGACTGGGGTCTCCCATGCTTCTGGTTCACAGGTGGTCCATGGTGGTAGGCACAGTTCATGGTACATGCCTTTTTTTCACTCTCCAGATTTCTTTGAAAATTTAGAGCATGAATCCTTGTCTTCTGGGCAGTTTCCATAAAAATGTTTAGTGTTGCCAATCACCAAATGTTATTCTATTCACTGTAAGGATAACAGCTGCTCCTACCCTTTATGTTGTTAACACCTTCTGATATCTTGCATGGGAGGAAATACGTATCACTGGTCTTAGGCATGCATGCAAATGGATGCCCATCTGTTCAAAGAAGGGCAATAGATCTCTCTCACTGCAGACTAACAGAACACCAACGGTAGAGCAGGGAGTTTTGTGACTTTCCCCGAACATTGTTGTATATAGTATCTGTATCTGACAAAAAACAAAGGGTTTTGTTACAATGCTAAAATCAAACCGTACCACACAATGTGTTGAACATTCTCATTTAGAGTTGGAGTATTCTTCACCCGTCCCCTGCCGTGGTTCATTGGAAAGTATCCAAAATGTGAAGATCCTTGTTCTACTGTTATTTCAAAGACACTGTTTTAAATACATTTGCCACTAGAAGCAGGTGCTTTTTCTCACTATTGGAAGCATTCTGAATATCATTTTGAAAACTTGCAACTGCATGTAGGGAAAATAAGCATAAAATTACACATGAAAGTGTCTATAGCTGTTCTTCTTGCTTTCAGAGATAATGTGACCCATTGTGAAGGAAGAAATTGTCACTGGATCTCAGAGTAACAGCATATCCTGGTGCACCATCAACGCCAACATTTGCAGTTCATGTCAACTCTCAAAAGTAGACTTTCTTCCTACATTACAAACACTTGTTGTGAGGAATAATTGTCTAGTACTGTGCAAATACTCTTTTGCTAAAACTGGACTTGGGACGCTAAATATAATATTTCTTCACAAAGAAACAGAAATTAGCCACTTATATCAATTTCTAGGGACCTGGTCCAGCCAAGATACCTCAATTTAGAGTCAAGGATACTTAGGAAGGGACAAAACCACCCATGCAGTTTATTGAATACAGTGCTGAAATATGGATGAAGACTATGAAGAAGCAAAAATAAGCTTTCATCCCGACCCCTGCCTTATTTGTGACCATATTAGTTCCCTAAATAGGCCAGGGGATTCCTCATGGGCCTACAAAGGGGCCTGAGTAAGCAACATGTCAATTCTTCTTCCCAGACTGAGAACAAAAGACCATGTCTAACACCATGGACTGTATCAAGTTCCACTCTTTCATTGCTTCAGAGGCTGTCAGTACACACAGGTTCTTACACGTCTTCCTGAGAGACAGGTAGGAGACAAAGCTGCTTCAGTAAAACAGTTTTTGCTCTCATTGCTTTTATTTCAGGAATGCCCTTGTGAGACACTTCTTCAAGGCAATAATCTCTGTTGTTTTTCCAAGTAAGATGAAGGCACTGAAGCCTTGGCATGGCTCAAATACGCTATCCTGGCTTTTGGACACTTCAAGGATGTGTGTGTTGGCTAAGCCAGAGTGTGGACTTCAGGGATGTGGTGTGGTTTGTGCTGGACACAGTGGCACATCAGAAGGGTATTTTCAGAAGCAAATATGGACAGGTTTTTCTCACACTAAAATGCATGCTGAGAAGCAAATCCAACTGAGGCTCACATTTTGTCCTCTTTATCTTCTTTTTGGCTCCATGTCTCTGTTTCCCTCTTCCAGGCATTTAAGGGTATTTAGTGGCATGAAGCATTTGAGTCAGCTGTTTTTAACAGGTATGATTTGTGATGAAATTGTTTTATCAGTTAAACTATTTTAAATTTTGTATATTTCTCATCAATGGCATAACTCTGCTGAGACATTCAAGAAGCATCAACACACAAGGGGGAGGCACACTCCATCCCTGTTTCTCTGGAGGACTGTTGCTATCAACTGGTAGAAGACAGTCTCCTATATCTTGGGGCTTGCTATACAGGCCAAAACATGGCTTTTCCAATGTCTTGGTTGACAAGCAGAGCCTCCATGACTCACCTCTTCAGAGTGCCAGCGCCCATGAGTGGAGGGTGGCAGAGTGGGCTGGAGTGTTCCTTCTCCTCATTCATTGTTTGCATGAGGAGAACCAGATTCAAGTGAGCAGTTAAAACAAGACTGGTGTATGGAGATGAGGCCCAGCTCTCTCAAATGACAGCATTCCTAGCTAGTGAGTTTGGACTCTGATGAGGAGGAGGAGGAGGAGTTGGCAGATAGTCCTAAACTGTCATGGCTACCAAGTAATATTACTCGGGCAATGTTTGTGAACCGAACTGTCTTGAGAAAGGTGTGAGACACTGTAGGACAGGAAGAGGAGGAGGGATTCTGAGGGACCCTAAGTAACCTTCTGGCCCTCAAACGGTGTGAGCAAAAGGAATTCAGGATGGAGTTAAGACGTTTCGGAAAATAAGGGAAGGAAGAGAATATTTCAGTTGGAATCCAACACTTCACATGGGCAGAAGCTACTCCTGCTTATCATAGGAAAGGTAAAGGTAAAGGTTTCCCCTTGATGTGAAGTCCAGTCATGCCTGACTCTAGGGGGCAGTGCTCATCTCTGTTTCCTGGCTGAGGGAGCCAGCATTTGTCCGCAGACAGTCTCTGTGGTCATGTGGACAGGCATGACTAAACACCGAAGTGCACGGAACGCTGTTACCTGCCCACCGAAGGGGTACCTTTTTATCCACTTGCATTTGCATGCTTTCGAACTGCAAGGTTGGCAGGAGCTGAGACCGAGCAATGGGAACTCACCCCGTTGTGCAGATTCAAACCGGCGACCTTTCAATCAGCCAGCACAGCAGTTAAAATGACTGCACCACCTGCATCCCCTCACTTATCATAGGGAATCATTATTTTGATTTATGCTGCTTGTAAACCTGTTGGATCCTAATAGACAACAGTGTTTCTAAAGCTTTCATTTGCCTCTGTGAGAAAGGAGAAATACATGCCCCTAACCTAAGGAACCACCAAATCATGGATTAGAGATCATACAGTTGGAAGAGGCCCATCAGGCTATCAGGTCCAACTGCCTGCTCAGCGCAGGACTAAAGTCACCCATCCAGATTTCAACCTTGCCGACCCTGCTTAGCTTCTATGATTAGGCAGGATCAGGCACTTCAGGCTATAAGGAAGCATATACAATTGAACCCTCCTGATGCCCCAGTTGGGTCTTGTGGGTTCTATAGTAGGTCCTGTCTCCTTGCCCAACCACTGTTCCTTCGCTGTTTTTCTGACTTTAGTCCATCTCCCTCCTGCCCCCATCTGAAAGATTGAAATGCCTTACCTAAAACTTAGTTATTTCTAGGAAGGGATTCAAACTAAAATGTTTCTGTATTTGAGAAGTTTCTTTCTGTATTTTGGCCTTTGGTCCCACCCACTGCTCTTTGGCAGAAAGAAGTTCAACACTCTGTGCATGAAACTAATGATAGCTTGAAACTGGCCCTGTCCACATAAGTGCAAAACCAGATTATCATTTCAAAATCCATTTCCTTGTTAGTTTGAACAGAATAAAAGTTTTGGGTAGAAGTGTTTAAATAATAATAAAAGCAAGCATTATGACCCATGGAAATTAAACTCATAGGAATGTTGTTGCAGACTTGGTTCACTTCTCTGTCATCAATCAATTGACCCTGGATGGAAAGAGGCAGTAACAGATGAAAAAGAGGGTTTACTTTCAAAGTTCAGCCTTCACTGGGAAAGGCGGCTGTTGCTACCTTGAAAAGTTGCTGTCTTGATAAAACTTCTCTGTTTTCCTTCAGGTTGAAGGATCATGGCATGAAATGGCGGCCTTCCGAGGCTGCTGCTACCAGGCAAGGTCTTTGTGTTAAGCGGTGCATCCCGCGGATTTTCTCCATAATTGCATAGAGGAAATAGGCATCCTTGATTCCCACTGGGAGCTACTCCACAGATGGGGCTGCTGACATGGGGCTGCTCAGGGCAGCTGTGGCACTGAGCTAGTCCTCAGCATACCGGTATATACATAAATATATATCGATATAGTAAACACTAAGTTGAGGTTACGTATTTGAACCTTAAACACTAAAAAGACATCCCACAGGGGGGTGAAACAGTATTAAGACCTACTAATTGCCTAAGAGAAAGATATTGCATTCCTATTGAGTAGTCACTGAGAAGCAAGCAAGTCCAGCTTTATAAAATTGCCCATTTTATAAGTTGCAAACTGTCTCCATTTGTATTAGCCTTCATAATGCTGTTGCTCTATAGTATTTCAGAGGGCAGTGGATTCCCCCCCCCCCCAGCCTATAAATAAACCTGTCTATTTTAAAACTTCAGCCAAGTGTAGTCAATAGTTCTAATTTCTTTTGCTAGACATTTGAAAATAACAAGGCCCCACTTGACACATTTGACAGTTAAATGCTTTGCTCACAATAAAATACTTTCACTAAAGGAGATGTCTCATAAACTGGAGGATTTTTGTAATATATCACAATGAAATCATTGAATGTTAATCATATTGAAGTAAAAAGAACAAGCAGGGCTGCAGAAATACTATCAATAAAGAAAGTTAGAATGTTATTGCTTGAACTCCCAGAGGGTTTCAGTGCAGTGGCTCTATTTCTGTCCTTCTTATGTTGAACCAGAAGGTCTGTAAAGGGATCTTTCAGATTCCAGCAGAATGCATTTAGGATTTTCCCTTTGATGGGGAACCTCCTTAGCGTGTGAAAAAATCTTTTGGACCTTCCCAGAGATTCAGCTAGTTCATGGAATTGATTCTGGGGTGGCACTAGCATTAAAAAGCTTGTTCCTCCCTCGATGGCAGGGATGTACAGCATACAGCCGACAGTCTACATGTGGTCCCCTCTCCACTGGCCCTATTTCTGTTGCACCATCAAATTTGCCTCTGGAATTTGGCATGGCAGCAGCAGCCACAAGGATAAGTGGTTCCCATATCAAAGCCAAATGCTGTGCTTTGCCACCAAAATCCAGTGGCACAGCCTCAGCAATGGTAAAAAGGCATTGCCAAATTTCAGCAGCAGACCTGGAAGATCTGGGTTCTATTATCCACTTGTTCAGGAGGCTCACTGGGTGACTTTGGGCCAGTCACTAACTCTCAGCTCAAGTTACCTCACAAGATTGTTGTTGTGAGGATCCAATGGAACTGTGTAAGCTGCCTTGGGTTTCTCACAAAGGAAAAAAAGGGAGGTGGTAAATACAGTGTAAATAATAATATGGAGTAGAGTCTAAAACTACTCAAAGGTCTACTTGCACTTGTTCAAAACCCCATTTGACTTTTCTTCATAAGTTTCTCATTCGGAAAAAATGGAATGGCAAGCAAGATTACAAGTCCAATCAATTTTGAATATCTATGGATATTTCTTTCAGCTGTTGGATAAGCCTTTATGCCAAGGACCTAGTTTGTCACTGTACCCCTTCATTTTGAAAACTGAACCATAATTGTGTGGAACTGTCTATGTTCACAAGATGATCACAAAGAGTAGGCTGTTCCTCCTTCTTCAGATTTTTAATTATTACTTTTCAAAATACTCTCTTCGAAGTTTATCATAGATTTATAAGAGAATTAAGTCTCAGCGAAGCTGATGGTAGTGGCAAAACATTTTGGAAGAAGATGAGATTAAAAGTCTCTTTCCAACCCAGCTGCAAGAATGAACTTTTAAATCTCTTATGCATGGTGGTACACATGGGCTGGGGAAGAAACCTAGTGCATTGTAAATTAATCATGCTATCTGTATCTGACAGCTCAAGTGATTAGTGTGTGGAGACCTTTCATATCTCGAACTAGCAGCACATAAATTTGATCAGTTTTAAGTTGCTGACATCCGTTATATAAAGTCATATTGGAGGCTGGAGCATACGCTTCACAATGATAGTGCTGTGCTAATTTACTGCCTAAGTAATAATGGCTGAGGGGGACAAAAGTCATCTTCCATTTCATTGGAAATCATGCAAGTCCTATTTCTGTTTCAAGAATTTCTGTATCGCCAGCCAAGCTAAGATCAGAAACCAACAGTTTAATGGATGGGTTTTAGAACCTCTTTGGCTGTCTCCCCTGATTCTTATTCCAGAGACAAAAATCACATTTTTCTTATCCTTCTGAGGAAAATTAGAGACTGAGGAAAATATTCTTGAATAACTTCTGTATTTGTAACTATATTCATTTGCTATGCATGATATTCTTCAATGTGAAGGTGATTTAACAATGTTGTGAAGTAATATAAGAGAGTCACCACAAAGAAGAGTGAACTTTATAATAATCTAGTCAAAGTTAAACCGATTCCCATTTATGACAATAGGCAAGCTTTAAAGACATCTTAACTTTTCCATCTTAGCTTTTGATTCTGTTGGACTCAAAATGTGCCTAGGACCCCCACACATAGCAAAAATTAGCAAGATAATAGGAATGAGAGCAGGTACATCATAATGGGAGGATACAAACACAACCCATTGGAGAAGCCAATAATGCTAGGGAAAGTCAAAGCCAGAAGAAAAGAAGACCAACTATGGTCTTATACACAGCCTTGTGTTTACAAAAGCTGAGGAAGGACAGTGCATTTCAAAAGGCGTCTAATCAAAGGGTCACCACAAGCTGGAAATAACCAGCATGTAACAATGTTATAAATCTTTCTAGTACAACATCTTTCCTCTGACTGGTAGCATCTTTCTATGGCTTCAGAGGTGATTTCCAGCCCTGCTGCCAGAAATCCAATTGGAGAAACTACGGCTGAATCTTTTACATGCAAATAAGGCATCTATTGCCAAACTTAATTTAAAGGAATATATTGCTGGCCAGGGAATTTGTTTTCTTCCAGATCCTACAGCCGGTGTGTTGGGACATAGCTCAGGGAAGCACACATACTCCAGGTCTGGGAAACACCCTTATTTGAAACCCTAGAGACTAGAGTTGCTACCAGTTAAAGCAGACCATACTAAGCAGATGAACCAATAGTCTGAATTGGTATAGCACCAAGTCTCACACCAGCCCACTCAGGTGATTGTCCAGTTTCACCTTGAAAGTCTCCAGTCTGGGAGAGCCCATGATCTCTCTTGGCAACTGTTTCTACTGTTTTATTCTTCTGACAGTTCGGGAGATCTTCCTGGGGTGTTCTGTGTAAGTTTGCTGTTCCATGTTCTATACTCAAGGATGAGTGAGAAGAGGTCTTTTCCTTCCTCTTTGTGGCAGCCTTCAAGGTACAGGTAGAGAGCTATCATATTTGCTCATAATCTTCTCTTCTTGAAGCTAAACATGCCCAGCTCTCTCAGCCTTTCATCACAGAGCTTCGTTTCCAGACCCTGGATCATTTTTGTTGCCGTCCTCTGAACCCCGTTTGATTTTTCTGTATCGTTGAAAACCTGTGTGCCCAGAACTGAACACAGTATCCCAGGTGTGGTCTGACCAGTGCAGAGTAAACAGAAGGAAGTGATGCTTCTATTTATGCATCCCAAAATAGCATTTACCCTTTTTGTGGCTGCTTTGCATTGCTGGTAATGGAAGAGTTCAGTTCATTTTTAGCAATTATCAGAGAACCTGGATTCAGTTCTAGCAATTAGAAGCACTAATAAAAGCCATTCACTAATAATATTTTTGGAAGCCCTTTTCACAGATATTAGACTACTGGGATGGCTACTGGACAAAGGACCATTTTTGTGGTATATTCCAAACTTCAGAATTCCCTCCCAAACCCATGTTTTGATTGGTTTGTTCATTACTGTCTTCTAGGAACCAGATGAAGTGAGCTGTTATTTGCACCTGTTTGGTTTTTATGTACTTGCATTAAAGTACATAAAAATAAAGGAACTGCATTGAGGCTTAAACCTGTTTGGTTTTGCGCTTGCATTGGGAATTGAATTGAATTGGACATTTTGACCTCTTCCTTCCTTCCTTCCTTCCTTCCTTCCTTCCTTCCTTCCTTCCTTCCTTCCTTCTTTTATTATTTTATTTTATTTTATTATTTATATCCTGCCTTTTTCCTACAAAGGGCTCAAGGCAGCTTACATCATTCTCCTCCTCCATCTTATCCCCACAACAACAACCCTGTGAGGTAGGTTGGGCTGAGAGTCTGTGACTGGCCCAAAGTCACCCACTTGGCTCCATGGCTGAGCGGGGACTAGAACCCAGATCGTCTGAGTCCCAGTCCCACGCTCTTAACCACCACACCACACTGGCTCTCCTTCCTTCTTTGGGGTGGGGTAGAAATGCTAGGCAGGGGTGGGGTTCTGAAAATAAGTAACAAATAATTTAAGACATGTATTCCAGCATTTCTTGGTTTACCGTAAGACTGAGAACTTACATTAGTTGGGGGAACCAGATCACCCACACCTGGTCTCTGTGTGCCAGAAATGATCAGGACTTGGGGTAGATTTATCCTCATGGCAAATAAAAATTGCCATCTCAAGAAAAGTCCCCCCACTGTCCCCAGGCTGCCTAAAATCTGCTGCTTGTCTTGGAAATGCCCATGCAAGTGATGTTTTTTAAACATCCTATTTTGTTTTTGTTTTTAGCTCAGTGATCACTCACTACAGTGTATAAACTGGTCAAGGATTTCAACTGCCCAGCAAACCATGAAACCATTACATTACACTCAATGTTTTGTTTCCGTGTGAAGCCTCATCTAAAAGAATCATCTATACTACCCACTTGATAACCATCTGTTTTGAAATGGGAAATGCAACAGAGATGATTCAAAGCAAGACTATATTTCACCTATCCTGTTGGCAGTGATTAAACGCACACAAACAGACTCCCCCTGACTAGCTCTGGTCTTGTAGTCTTTACAAACAAGGCTAGGACAACCTGTGCTTGTTCCAGCTGTGTTAGCCGCACCTCATGGTGAGGGATTGTGCCATTGGATTGCCCTCAGACATCTGTTGAAGTGCTGCTGCTGTATATGCTAATTTGTACCTGTGCTGATGGATGGGCAAGAAAAAGATTGCCTTTTTGGATTAATCCCTGCTGCACTGGAAGAAAATAAAGGAAATGCATAGAGGCTTAATTGCTATTGCAAAGCTAAAAGGGCCCATTGTTATTTCTGAAATAAAGCTTCTTCTGGTACAGTCTCCCTGGTAACTGGTGCTCAAAATGCAGCTTCTTCTTTAGGAAGAACTTTCTAAAATTCACTCACATCCCCCTCTTTTTTATCATTTAGTGCTGATTCTTCAGCAAGTATTACAAAAGGAAGGTTAGAGACCCTTAAAGAGAGGCAAAATTGCAGCACAAGTAACATGACAAGCACCACTAACCATTGTAAATTGCCACTGGGGAGAATAAGAGCTAGGAAAATGGAAATACATTTCAAAGTAGAAAGGAAAGAAGTAAGGGCAGTAAAGTTTTCCTTGTTATCCTATGTGTATGAAGAATCACACTCTTGCTCTGGTGTTTCAATATACTGGGGTACTAAACCATAACACCAATTAGTTTATCTGCTGATTTTCCTTACATGCGTTAAGCTATGGCTGGCCACATCAATTGACAAAATGCAGGGAGAGGAAATGATCACCAAAACCAAAAGAGGAGATAAATTTGCACATGCAAGATTTGCCTTGCATACTGGCAGTCAAACGGGGACTTGGGTGAACTTTCTGCTCCTTAAGTCCACTTGCTTTATTTTACAGGCCTTCTCTAATTCCTCCCTTCCTCCACAAAAATGGACTAGTTGGAGCAGTCAGGTGAACACAGAGAGAAAGGGAACTGGCCAGCAAGACTGCTTCAGGGCACATTTTGTGCAAGATTTAAGAGGCTGCCATCATGGATTTTATCCAACAGGGGAAGCTGGAGAAAGCTCATCCAGCTTACTCCTCTTCTGTAGGGCAGGAGCTGGACTCGGTGTCTCTCTCTCTTTCACCACCCAGATGGACAGCGAGAGAAACTGAGTGCTTCTACAGTGCAGCAGACTTGGCAGCTTCTACCAGCAGCCAGTCAAGATTTCAGGGTGCTCCAAGATAAAGGCAGAAGGGAAAAGTAGGGGTGTCTTCCGTCCATTCTCTCAAACTGGGAGACTTTTTTTAAAATAGGCACAATAGAGATGTAGATACAATAAAATATAGTATAAAATTCAATGTACAAAATTTAAAATACCTTAAACATCTAAAGCAATTACAATACAAATCGGGCCTGTTAAGACAGCTGATATATCCCATCATATGTCAAATTTCAAAGAGAAAAGGCTCTTGAAAAAGCTTACTGGCCAGAGTTCATAGAGCAAAGTAAGTTTGTCCATATCTTGCCAATGTGTTGCTGGGGCAAAGCAGAGTCCATCTCCTTCTTGGTCAATAAGTCGATAAAAGGTGCCCAAGTACACTCAAACGTGCCAATGACTAGATGGTCCTTTAGATACCTAACTTGCTGGGTCAGTTTCTCCAATAAATCCACATTTCAAACTTTCCCACACCAATTGCTCAAGTTAGGGCTTCTATCACCTTTCCCACTTTGAGAAAAAAACCTGTTTAAAAACCAACAGAAAAGAAAGGAGATCTTTCTGCAAATATTCAGTGCTAAGTTCACTAATTAAATAAATAGAGCTTAACTTGGATCTAGAGTGATTGATTGGTTAATGATTTCATTAATTTCATTTTCAATTTCTCTCCAGAAGCACTGGGCAAATGGGCATGCCCACAGATGCTGAAAGTATATACCGATGGTTCCATACTCCATCCAACAAAATAGGGAGTTATTTTTACTAATTCCCGAAAGCTTCACTGGTGTGAAATGCCAGCTAACTGCAAGATTTAACTGGGGATGTCCTAACACATCCTGAGTTTGCGGAAGACCTAGCTCTCAAAGAGGTTTGGGCAGGGAGCAGGCAGAATTATCTAATAGATCACCCTGTCACCTTAGGAAGCCCCATATGGGCAAGAAAAGACCCTGTTCAGCTGCAGTCCTTCTAGGGACAGGCCTGGTTACAAACATAGCAAGGGATATAGAGCCTCTTATTTAATTTATTTATTTATTTAGGAGACTTCTATGCCGCCCCATTCGCCGAAGCCTCGGGGCGGCTCACATCCATAAATAAACTTCCATAAAATAGTATAAATTAACAGTATGAATTAAGTCGCCCTGGCCAAAGAATAAAATGAATAAATACTATTAACAATTAAAATGACATTTGAAAAAAATCTCCCTGCTCTGTTCTTCCCTTCCCCTTGGAGCTGGTAATCTAGAAATAGCATCTCAAGAGAGGGAGGAAAGGACACTGGAGAGGCATTGGGATGCCTCAGTGCCCAGCCTCAGAGACACTAGTGCTGTTTTTCTCTGCCCTGGCTGTGAGGGGATGGAGAAGATTCTGCTGCAGCTCCAAAGAGTGACTGGTCCACCCCTCACATTACCTAATCTGTTGTGAGCCATGCTTGCGTTATGTTGTCTGAATCCAGCAGCATGGTTTTTTAAGTACACACAAGCAACTCTGGCCAGGCTCAGACCCCACAAGAAGACACTCTGAAATAAATATGGCTCCTAATCCACCATGGCGTGCTATATTGTGTGAACTCAGGCAAGGCCCCTAAATGTGAAATTTAAAATCTAATTATCTTAAGTCTAATTGAACTGGTTTAGCAAGCAAATGACGTGCAAAGAAAGTTCGATTTATTTCTTTAAAGGGTTTGTTGCACTTAAGTTAGTTGCAATTGATGTCCTGTGGGTTTTTCAGTGCAACTTAAGTATCTTTCTATATACTTGGGCCTTGATGTTTTAATTATGAACTATAATTTGACTCAATTTAACAATGTAGGTTTTCTCATGAACCTTAAATATTTTATTAAGTATAAGAAAAATAATCTTCCTGCCTCAATTATTATTATCTTGCCAATTATCTTAATTTTTAAAAACCTAAATGTGTTTATACTGATGAGTGGGGATCATTGTTGGATATTATTCTCTGAGTAAACAATATTATCTTGCTTTACAGGCAATATAATAATTATCTTCATTCAGTTTCATCCATGACTACAACAATACAAAGAGATATTTCCTAAATATTTTTTCCAGTTTCCTAAATTGTGGAAAAAACAATTTTATTTTCAGTTCAATGGTAATTCTAAAAAAAAGGTTCAATGAAGCTGCTAAGTGGAACAAAGAACATCTGTTCTCAACAATATAATTCTCTACATTTAATTGGGTGCTTTAAAAAGGTGGTGATATCATTGAAAAATATGACTAGAAAAAGCAATGTAAAAGAGGAAAAAGAAGATGGCTAAAGAATCAGAGATGTTTCAGATAAAGGCAGTGCTGGGATCAAAGCATTATGCCCCTTGGCCTATGTAGGGTTGAGGGCAGGGCATTCAGTCCCCCAGCCCACGCTTCACCTCCCTGTGATATTGTGTGAAAGGTGGAAATACTATGAGCTGGCATTCGGTCTGAATGGGTCCTCAGAACAATTTTCAGTTTACTCCCACCAGGATACCCTGAGCCAAATTACGGCAGTGGTTTATTCAGGTGTGCCGTGGAGACATCACCTCTAGCAGGTTCTTTACCTGAGGGTTCTTTGCCAGACCTGTGATAAATAAATAAGTGCACTTAGCAAACAAAAGCCAAGTGAAATGGCTGTAGCAGCCACATAGAATGTCTCCAGACCCCAATGTACAGTGGCTTTTGGGGATAATTCAGATATTAATACTAGCTGAACCAGGTTGCATATATTCTGTTCATAATTTAATGCTGCAATTGGTCTCGTTGAATCATCTGTCATAGGATGTAGTAGTCAAGGTGCCCAACCTTGGGCATTGCTTACTGGCTTACTGGCACACATTTTCATAGAATCAGACTGTAAACACATGATTATTTCAGTATGAAACTACTCAGCCTTCTAAGATTAGCTCTATAATTTACGGATTCTGAAGGTAGGCATTGTTAAGTACTGCTATTTTTTTTTCTTCAGAGGAATGGTAGATTGCTGTCATCTGCCAGTCAAAATGCCTGTGTTTTTTCTTGGTTGACTAGCCATTTAATTGCATTTTTTTAACACACACTCACACACACGCACACAATAATGTCTAGAACAATAGATGGACAATAGTTCCTGGGACACCTAATTCATCTTACTTGTGAAGGAAACATAAATTCCCACTGATCATTAATCTATTAGTAATACTTTTCTCAGAAAGTTTCAGTGATGTTCAAGCAATGGAGCTTCCTTAATTTACAATGAAATACACTTCTCCCTTGGCCTTTTATTATTGCCTCTCCCTCACAAAATGAGACTCCTTCTCTAGATACTGAATTCCAACATGGCTACCCAAATATCTGAATTTAGATGGGGTAAGAAGGAAGGCTGGTAGGGACTTCCTCTTACCTTATGCCCACCATCTGAATACTTCGCTCATGCACGATCCACAAATTGTCAGGGACAAGGCAGACTTGATGCAGGAATTCCAGCATCAGTTCTAGAATGTTCCAGCATCTGTTTCACTTTATGCAATTGTTTTTACTTTAAACATCTTCAAGGAGCCCTGAGCTTGATTTGGAGCAGTGGTATCCCAGAATGGGATATTTAACTCTCTCCTTCTTCCACCCCATGCAGTAGGATGCCAGGAGAGGGACAGATAAGCACCTGCCACAGGTATGAAATGATCGTATTCAGCTGGCTTTGGAAAGCAGGCTAAAATGAAGAATTACATGTGGTTTTGCTGCTGAGTAGTGACGATTGTTTTGACTCGCGTTGGCTATATCTAATTTTGAAGCAGATATTGCCCTTCTATCCCAGGATTAAAATAAAGCTCTATTCTCCAGAACATTTGTGTGCATATCTGCAAGCAGAAGAGAACTAACACAGTTTAATTCTGTAGAGCTGGATGGATTAGCAGTGCTAGATGCTTTTTTTTTTTGCTTTTACAACAACATTAATTCTCACACACTGTTGCTTCGACATTAATTACTCTGCAACAAAGACAAATGATCTTTGCAAACTGCTCAATGCATGCATGTATTAACGGATGCTTCCCCGTGGCATGCGGATCAGAAACAGGGTGGAAATTCAACTGATTACTATAATGAAGTGGTCTGCGAGGACCTGCTGTGAAACAAGACAACTTCACAAGGTGAATAAAGACCATTGCCAATGCTTCTCCTTGAAACATACTCATTCCTGTGGAGCTTACTTTTTACTTGGAAGCATTCTAAGTATGTTCAACCCATTAATTTAACTAAAATGCAACGTTCTCACATGTACTTTGGGAGGCGGACTGATTGAAAATCAGAAGTGAATCCTTCTGTCCATCTCCTGCTCAAGCCCCTAATAGCATCTAGGTGAGCTGCTGAAGTCCACAAAATAAGCCCAAGCATCCATGATCTCCTGTCCTTGTTCTATATTCACTAGCATGTTTTCCCGTGTTACTGGAATGTATAAAAATATGGTTTGTATGTAAGTGCATGTACAATTGCAGCCTAAGGGAACAACGGATTGTACTAGAATTAATGAGCAAATCTGTTCCTTTGATGAGCATGATGTGACCTCGATGTCAAAAAAAAAGTGGCCCAGGCAGAACAGAACAAATACCACCAAATAGAGATGCATGATTTTAATCAGAAATGCTATCCTCAAATACAAAATTGCAAGGAAAAGTATATAACTGAAATAGCTGAACTGGAGCCTAACCTAACTTGAGAGGCCTCACAAAGATAATTCCCTGCCCTTCTTCTTCCCTTTTTAGTCACCCCTTCTAGGGAATTTTGGGATGAGGTATGACAGCTGTGGTGGGAAGGGATTTTACTGGAAACTCTTTCCAGGAACTTCCTTAAGTTAATTTATCTTAGAAATTGAAACTGATTTTGAATACATTTCCTTACCCTCAGCAGCCAGCCTCACTCATCCCACATTGTTCAGTAAGTTCCCTGGCCTACCAGTGAGAGATCTGAGGGCCAAAGGTGGCTGAAGCAGGGCGGTGGGGGTGGAGACAATGGGGAACTTTCATTAATAAATTCCATTCTATTAATTATCAGAAGATCCAAACCATTGGTTTCATCCATGGGTTTCCTTTCCCTGACAGAAAAACTTCTGGGATGAAAATATCCTATCTGTCCAAGAAAAGGAAACTTTGCAGGCTTTTTGTTATATAAATACAATATCACAATGTGTATAATCACAATATTTTATTTTTAGAAGTGAGTTCATTTGCCCCTTTTGCTTACAAATTTGAATATATATATATGACCCTTCATACCAGCATATTCCTATTTAACAGAATTTGATGTTTTGCTCCAAATCTTCTTGAGGAAAAGACCCTTGTAGATGTTGGCTTTTGGCTATACCTTTGTATTCACCATTAATGGACATAGATTTACATTCCAAGTCTTCTGGATAGGCATGGATACAGTAATATGGATTCAAACTGAATGTTGGAAATTTGAAATCAGATTAAATAACAGTTTACCTTTGGATTTATTAACACCAGTACATTAGGATACTTGTATCATGGTATCACTTCAGCTTTTACATGGAGCATGATTAGTTTCCCAGGTATTAGATATCTTAGACTATTCCATGTGCATCTTCATGCAGGAGAATGTGTGTGCGCATAAATAGAATTTCAGTGTATTAATTGCTGCAGCATACAATCAACAAGTCTTGGAAGATAACCTTCTAGAAGTACCTAAAGCTGTGCCAATCCAATATTAATTAGACAATGAAAAGTTGGAAAATTCAATGTTTCAATCCATTGTCCCACTCAGCTGCTTTCAGTAGTATTATATTTGCAGGAAAAAATTAAATATCAAGCTGAGCAGAGCAACTTTTTAATGCTTGAATAAACAAGTGGCAGTACCAATTACATTAGCTGGCAAGTATTTTGTGCCAGTGATTAATGTGAAAATAATGACACAAAGAACATTCATAATAGAATCTCTTGTGTCATCTGTTTGCTTGTTTATAGAGAAGGGCACCCCCCACAAAAATGCTTATGTAATGTGTTATGGATGTGGGAAGGAGGGAGGTAATTTTATTTGTATATTCCCTTCTTTATAATCCCCCAAATAATTCCTGACTGATTGCTACCAAAGGCTAACACTGACCTGATCACCCTAGTCTATCTAAATATTTGAAGAGTTTCTGAGTCTAAGAACCCTTGCTAAGTACCCATCCCTTCGTCCAACTGTATTGAAAAGGAATAATATTCTTTGCATAGTCTCATCCAAAGCCTAGAAACACAGAACTAAACTCCCCCAACCCCAACCCCGCAAATAACACAAGAGGTAGTTTAGTAATCATGCAAGGAAAACTTCATAAGAAATTCTCTTTGAAAACAATGCTGCTACATGCTTAAATATTTAAATTTTTATTAGGGAAAAAGAGAAACCAGGAAGAGCAAGGGAAGGTAACAATCATACACAGAATTCCAAATCAAATCTATCAAACATAGCTAGCTACATGTTATCTACTTCAGCAGAAGCTTGGATTTTAGAATATATATAGAATACCTTGCAGAAAAAGGGGATCTGAGAGAGCATTATTGGTCTGCAAATAGAGACAAGAAGCACCAGACTGAGAGTAAAGGCGTTTATTTGTCAGATGGGGATCACTGAAATGCAGTCCCCCAGCTGATACTATCGTTTCGTGCAGTGCCCCCAGTTTAGCAGTCTAACAGCAAACCAGAAAATTACATGTTGGCTGGACCAACCTTCTACCCTTGAATTATAACTGTCCTGGCCAGTTCTGATCAAGTGGACTATTATAGAAATGGTAGCAATACATCATTTATACTCAGAAGAGAAGCTATTACCTTATTCCTGCAACTCTAGTTAGTCAGCAGATTTGAATGATAATGCACCAACTATTTCACTGAGGCAAATGAAGCAAGGAAAGTTTCTGTGCGTTTTATTTACCCTGCCAGCAGCACTCAGCTCAATGGTTGCTCCAGATCTGCCAATCCTTTCACCATAGAGCCTTCCTCTTATTGAAAAGCCAAACAATCAATCAGACTATCCACTGGCAGGGAGTAGACAGGCAGGGAATACTGCATGGTGCAGCAAGCAGTTTGCTCTTTATTCTGCGAAAAGGTACCCTTGCCTATCCAAATTAATGGTGCTGCTCTGTGGCAGTGTGGCGTGTATTTGCAATTTCCTGGAGCTCTCTGGTGATCCTTATAGCAGGTCACTGAGTGGGTGCAGCTACTCAGCCTGATGGCTACAGTTTGACATTTGGTGATTAGCCAGTGGCTTTATAAGGAAATGTGCTGGCTTGGAGAAAGCAAATACCCACTGAAGAATTTCTCACTTATCTTGGCATTCCTAATTCCTTTGTGGCCTTCCAACATTTACACTGGACAGTTCTTCCTGGAGCAGTTGATCTAGCTAAAATAGGCATTCTCCTTTCCAGCTGATAGTAGAATTCAAATCTGGGACAGCGTCAAGGGGAGGCATGATCCAGTCGCTGCTGTGGTTCTACACCTGAGCAGAAGCCCTGTGACCATAGGTCCTGTCTCCTCCTCTTTACCATTGAAGCTTGACTCTCAAGTGCTCCTCACTCTGCCCCAGGCAATGGTTGAGGTGAGAAGAAGGAGCAGCAGATGTCACTGCTTGCTTGCTTGCTCCTGACTATCTGTTCTGTGGTGGCCATAACTGGGAAGAGGTGGTGATAAAAGCACAGTGGTGATGTAGGTGAGAAGACAGACTTACGGAAGGAGGGGGGCTATTGAGGGTGCCTTGCCCGAGCCTGTGGGACACCAACTATCTGGAGCCAGTACTGAGTCAGATCCCTCCATGTGTCTCCATATTTCTGCCAAATAAGTTTTATATGTGAAGTGTGCAGATGAACTTTTGAGGACCTGTTCACCTACACATTGAATGTACAAGTTCAAATGACATTTCCATGTATCACTGTTTCAAAAGGTAAATGGAATGCCTTTCACATGTTGCATGTGAAAGCATTATATTGTAGATAATATGGATCTGGAAGTACACAGCTGTAGACTTTTTAGTCCAATCCCATGCTTGATGTAAGAAATCCAGAGTTAGAGCATCCTAACAGATGACTATCCAGTACCTTCTTGAAGGCCAACAATGGATGAGAGTGTGCCACTCCTTAAGGATTTCAGCGAATAATTGAGGCAATCTCCGAAACATGAGAGGCTAAAACTGGGACTGGGGAGAGGATCACATAAGCTGGCCCTGCTTGACATCGCCATATACACTGCTCCCTGCTTTATCAGCCTCACTGACTGCGGAGCAGCTACCTACACTCCAGTAAGCACGAGTAGCACCCTTTGCAGTTCTTGCTGCTCAAAACCACAAGTCCAGGAAATCTGATGTGACAAAGCTGGTCTATCCTGGAAGTGGGGCTAGAAACTGCTAACCAGGAACTGTATGGTTCATATCTTCCCTCTGCTGTGATCTTCTTAGGTGGCTTTAGACAAACGCCTAACTCCTGCCCACCACTAGTCTGCAATATGGGAACAGTGATACTAATCTGTCACACAGAACTGTTGTGAGGATGCCTGAGATCATATATGTGAAGTGATTTGAATGCTCTAAAGCTGTACACACAAGTTAAGCACTAGTATGAATATTCCCTGGATGAGGAGTGGTGCCTGCTCTGTCCCTCTGTATCCAGAGGACATTTGCAGGTTCTGCTGAAGCTGGCCCAGAATTACAGCTGTAGAATGCAAGTTATTCTCCATGCCTGGCTTTGTGTACTGCTGTAAGGGGGAAAAGGGATCCACATGCATGCTAAACTTCTTTTCTTGTACTGTGTAAGAGTACAGTGCAAGTCTCCGAACCTTAAAATGCAATTTAGCAGGAGTAGCTTATCTAGAGGGAGGCTTAAGCTGCGATAATAAAAGAGGATGTCAGTCTGTCTGACAGTGCCTTGGCTTCAAGACTATGGAACCCAGATAGCTGAAACTTGGCATTCACACTAAGGGGACTGTATACATCCCAGAACTATTTATTTTAAAAGTAATTTAAATTAATGTAAAGCTGTCTGTTTGAGGTTGGCAGTAGAATCTTCAGTCATTACGTGGCAGAATTCTCCAACCAGTTTATAACACTGCAGTTCAGACATTTGGAAGCTGGGGGGATAATATGAGGGATCATGTGATATGATTCATGTGGCTGCTCCCTCTCACCTGCTCTGCAGACCCACCTTGGTGGAATGGAGTGTGCAGACCTCTCACTCAGAGGCTTATAGAGCATGCCCAGGTGGCAGCAGGGGTGTCTTACACTCAGGCAGGCAGCATGCCATGTGTCCAACTCGAACAGCCTGATAAGCTTCCAGGTATCAGCCTAAGGGCTGTTCTGAATGATGTGAATGCTGTTGATGCTGGAGCTGCTGATACCATCATCCCCAGATGTGGGCTTATCATCCCTTCATCATGAGGAAATGAACAAAGCAGTTTTTTGGTCAACCAATAACAGTGATTATTAAAAATTCTTTGAACGATCCAGGTTGCCAACTTAGAAGGGTTTTAAAAAGAGATTACATGAACTCATGGATAAGGCTATAAAACACTACTTATTAAAATGGCTAAATATTACTTTCATTATCAAAGGCAGAGTTCCTCTGAGTACAAGTTGTGGGGAAGCGTCCTATTATGTTCAGATCCTCCTTCTGGGCTTCCTACTGGCACTTCTGATGAGCCACTGTGAAAGCAAAGTAGTGTTTAAACACTGAGCAGAGCTAACACAGGAAACTTCTAGGATATCTTTCACCAACCTCCCAAATATTTTGGATTATAGCCCCTAACATTTGTGGCAATTGACCTTCCTGCCTGGGACTGATGTTCATTAAGGTCCCAAACATCTGGAGATCACCGTGTTGGGCAGAGCTGTTCTAGAAAATACACAAAATGAGATAATATTGCACCTATGAGTAAACAACTTTGCCATGGATGCATGAAAGAATTGAGACCTTTGTTCTTTGGATTAGGAAAACTTTGCCTGTGTGATATTTCAGTATATGGGCAGAATGTTTGTTTTACTTAACTCAGTAGAACACTGCCCTTTTAGTGCTTAGACACAAGATTGCCTAGGGTGCAGAACGAACCTCATCTTGGTGGAAGGGAGAAGGTTTCTCTCCCATCTTATTGATACTTGCAGTCAGTACATACATTTGGAAGAGTTTAACTTTGTTTTGCCTGCAACATGGATCTGGCCAGGGCAACCCAATAAGAGAAATCTTGAAAAGGTATAATTAACCTTTTAAAAGCTTCTGGTAATATTACATGCTCATGTCTCATAAATTATGGAAGCTTTAATTATTCTTAAAATTAATACACACTACTGTTTCATATTACAGGGTGGATACATTAGACAATTACTATGCAAATGTGTTTTCATCTTTAAACCAGTTTTGGTTTAAAGTGTGAAGATTCGTGACATTGCTCTTAATCCTACTGGAAAGTGGCAGCAGGTTTAAATGTCAAAAACTCATGTTTTAAGCTTTAAGACACCATATGCTGGCTTGTTGCTCTTTTGTATTATTAATCTCACCACTTTTGCTTTTTGCTGTACCCATCACTGGAATGCAGCCTCACAAATGTCTCTGAAATTGAATGCATTCCTTGGATTCAACAAAGTTCCTTCCTTTGAGCAAGTGCACATAACAGCTACTCACCATGGGTGCTCGTGCAAACATGAGATATTTCCAAAACTACATTGAAATGAATCTAGTTTGCAGTGTCACCCAAATTTGAACATAACGCAACGTGGGCAAGCCCCAAAACATGGCAAGAGCAGCTAGCTAGCGAGAGTGGCTGGCAAGAGAGCACGGTGGACAGTTGCCCCAGTTTGGAGCAGCTGTCGGAGGCACCCTACGTCGCCAGCCTCCTGCCCCAGAGAGCTTTGATATGGAGCCACCTCTTTCTCATTGAACTGCTAAAATCATATCAACTGAAATAGAAAAGCAAAAATTGCATATATGAGTAACAGGATGGATGGGTGGATAGATTGACAGTCTATCCAAGACAGTCCTGAGTTTGGAGAGAAAGGATGCAGTTACTTGGGAAAGCAGGGCTGGCTGGAAAAAAGGATAAAAGGAGATAGGCACCAGGCAAGGTGCTGCAGCTGCCCAGAGCCCAAAGGTGCCACTGAAATATCTTGAGTTGTTCTGGCAAAGAGCAGCAGTGCAGGGCAGCCTTTTATGCTGGCTCCGGGCCTTCCAAATGCACTGCAGAATTGCTCCTCAGCTGTTGCCTGCAAGCACCTGCAAAGGTGTTCTTGGTTCTGCAGGCACTTGCAGGGTCACTCAGGCCCTGATGCAGCAGGAAGACAGGCTGCGCTGAGAGTCTGTGGCTGGCCCAAAGCTACCCCGTGAGCTCCACGTCTGAGTGAGGACTGGACCCCAGACTGGAGGAGTTCCAGCCCAGCACTCTTCACCACTCGATTTTGCTGGCTTTTTACATTGCGATGGTAGTTAAATACTTTAATCTAGGATGTTGGGCATATTCCTAATAAAAACAGATCATTCCCTCCTACTGAGAACTTTGCACCATAACAGTGTTCCATTGAATTCAGGGGGCAAAAAACCCGAGCTCAACTAAATGGTGCATTAAGTACTTTGGCCATGAGAGAGAATGATTGGTTCAAGAGCTCTTTATGGGGTGTAATGGACATTTGAACCTGGGTATTCCAAGTCTCCCAAGTGCTAGTCTGACACTGATTTGTCAAATGGAAGGTCCAACTGACAGACCAAAAAACCCTTGCCAGACAATTTTATGACAGAAATGAGCAGGTAAAGCTTTTTACCAAGCATTGGAATGCTAATACCTAGAAAAAGCCATGGCTTAGTGGCACACCACATGCACTGGACTCAGAAGCTCCCATAATTCAGTTTCTAGCACTGCTAAGTAGGCCTGCCAAAACTCCAAAAGGTCAATGGCCAGGGCTCTCTATGACTGTTCCATCTGCATAACATGCAGGAATCCCCAGGAACCTCTTTGTCCAGTACAGAAAGGGAAATACAGAGAAGGTGCAATAGTTGTGTAGAAGAAAGTAGTTAAGTGGGGCTGCTGTAGGTTTTCTACTTCCAGCTGCTCTTGCTGGACTCCCCCCTTCTACACAATTCTTCATGGAAAAGAAGTCCTGTTCTTGCACTTTCAACTGTATGCTAGGTGTGAAGATGCCATGCTGACCGAGGTCTGCTATGCAGTTGTTAAAGGCATAGGCTCTATCCTTAAATGGAATGCTCTATTCCGCAAGGATAGGGAGCTGAAACCCTCTAGATTTTCTTAGCTTCTAGCCCTCAGTCATATTCATTGACCATGCTGGCTGGAGCTTCTGGAAGCTAGAGATCAACATCTTGGAGGATACAACTCCTCTCCTGTTCTACATTCTAGGGTTGTTCTTCTGTTTCACCTCACTTCTTCTGAATGTCTACCAAACCATCTTTTCTGGCCTTTAACTCCTTTTGTACTGCCCACTGAGAATAATATAACTACTTCAATGCTGCCTTCCTTGTATGCCAACTATCCCCATGAATGAGCCACTTATTTTCTATTGCCCATATTTAAGTAGCTGCAGATTTCTCTGCAGACATTTAACTAGCTATAGAAATTCCCAAACATGGCCAAGACATTGGTTATCTTAAATAAAACAGTCCTTTTAATCTCCCACAGCTGATGTAACATTATAAATAAAGCTGGGTGGTGGGGGGAATTGACCTGCAGTACAAATCATGTTGCAGTTCTGGCAAGTATCACTAATGGAGAATAGCTGAGGACACTTTGCCCTAGACACACAAGAGATCAATGCCAACTAAAAACATATGACTAGGTTGTTCAGGAGGGCCTCAATTATTTTGGATTGATTTTTCACAAAGTTGTTACAGGCAAGCTGTTAATAACCGAAGCATAGAATTTAAGTGGGGTTGTCATGAAAATGGCATTAATAAATAAATACTATTGGGTTCCCTGTAGGCCACACAAAAGTAGCACAAAGCTTACTTTGCAACCTGTCAAAGCATAATTCAATCACAAGTGCTGGCCTTTCCTAGAGACTTTGCCAAGCAAACTTGATGAAAGTAATTTGCATGGAAAGTTTTGCTTCTGTAAACTGATCAAGAAAGATGCATCGATGGGAAAAAATATTCAGAAGGGAGCCATCTTAGTCTGTTGCAGCAAAAACAATAGGGAGTCTTGTGGCATCTTAAGGACTAATGCCCAATACATGAATGGCAGGAAAAATGGCCATTACTGAGTGCTTCTGGTGCTGTTTGCATCAGTGCCCTGACAACTCACTTCGTAACAGCAGATACTGTTACACTGCTGAGTAGATCTCCATACTGCAGATAAAGGCAGAGGCTACTTACCACAGGGAGGGGACGCAGAACCTCTAGTTTCATGTCAGAGGGGTTCTCAGATCCAAATTCCAGTGGTGAGCCTGGCTGATGTCAAACGGTGTGGGGGACACACAAGGAACATAAAGACTGAGACACTTCAGTATTTTGCTTACGCGGGTTGTCTTTAAACTCCTGTGACTCTTTGTGTAGCGCTGCAATGGAGGCAGTGCAAAACATTGCCCTCTGCCTTCAGAGGTCAGCCAAATGGGTATTTTGTTTAGATGAATAATTGTGTGGGATTGAATGGAAGAACCAAGGGTATGGTGACATTTGCACAAATGTGGCATTGATGCCATTTACTGCAAGAACACCATTGAAATTCAGCTGAAGCTCAGGTTTACAGATTAATAAGAGCAAATTAATGGCATATCTAATGAACAGCATGAGAAATGTCATTCCAAGTTCATCCCATAATCTAGGTGTGAAGGATACAGTGCATGCAACTATAAACCTTTGCCACTGGGACTTTAAACATGCCCAGCTGTGCTTTGTATTACACCCAGAGGTCTTAGGTATAGGGCAGCTAGTGGTAAATGGAGCCAGTTTCATCAAAGTGTTTCTGTTTCAATGGCCATTGTCCATTAGCAAGTTCACTGGAGCAAGGCAACCACAGAGGACACTGTGGATTTTTGTCTGGAGAATCTTTGCTACCAATTCCTTTGCAATTCCTGTAAAAGTAGGGAGGTTAACTCTTTCTTTTCAGGAAAGAAACATCTGCAATGAGACATGATGAGACATGATGTCCAACACTACACCTGTAGTAGTGGGATTTACTGTTGAAGCAATGGGACTCTAGAAGCAACACAGAACAATCAGGAATGCTCATTTCCAGAATGGTGCAAGTCAATACAGTCCAGAGATGGAAGTTTTGCTGACCTCTCCCACTCCAGAGGTGAACTTTTCTGCTCATTTTTGGGGCTGCTTTAGGAATTGCCATGTTCTGTTGTGCTCTCAGCTGGTCCCATGAAAGTAATAGAGTCCAAAGAGCTCAGAAGTAAGCCCTTCTGTTTTCAGTGATGTTTACTGCCTGATACGGGTGCAGAGAATTTCAGCCATAAGCACCCCATTTGCTCTATATCACACATAGCCCTGTAGATGATGATCATGCATTTATTATTTGTGACTATTAGCTGCCCTGGACCGTAGAAGGAGATACATGCTCCTCTTCACTTGACACAACATCTCTGGGGTTCTGATTCATCCCCCACATGAACAGAAGTCTGTTGCCGATTGTAACAGCTACTGTGTTTGACACTGCTCCTCATTCTCCAGTTATCTGCACAGTGAACAGTTCTAACCCTTGTTGTTAGCATGCAATTCCACAGCTCTTACTGGTGATGTCACCAGTGACCTCTTCATTCCTCCTCTCCATTATCTTCTGAAAACAGCACCACTGTTAAGCAAGAAGGAATGGGGCCAAATGGGTGAGTGTAGCTGCAATCAGAACTGCACGCTCCACAGTGAGGTCCAGCTCACAGGTTCTTGTGTTAATCCACCTCTTAGCAGCATAGCATTCAGACACTGGAAAAAAGAAGGCATGTTGCTTCACCAGTTTAATTTTTTTGACAGCAGTCCTCATGTTTTTTGTGCTTTAGCTAAAGATCCAAATATTTTCACATGGTTCTCCAAAACAGCCACAGTCCATTTTTGCAGCTGTATTTATGTCCTGAGTTTTAGGGAACAGCAAATAATTAACAAACAGATCATAGCACTGCCAAGGAGATCTTCAGTTGTTCTCAAGTTTCAGTGATTTATCAAAAAATAAAAAGAGGAACACATTGCGAAGAAATGGCATACATCATTGCCAGCCTACACTCAGGTAAACAGTATTAACTCGCATTGACATCATATCAAGTCTATGTAAAAATGTGGAAATGGCTACTATAAGGTTCCACGTTCTTGGAGACTTGGGGCAACACTTGCCGATGCTCTTCAGTTAGGCTGAGGATTAAACATACCCCAGTTCTCCTATTGCTGTACCAATGGCCACCTATGCCAGTGGGACCTGGAGGTTTAATACAAAAACTACCCAGAAGATCAGGAACATGGCCTCAGAAAGATATTACATATTGCAACCATGTTACAAATGAGATGGATTACAAAGATGTGGTACTCAAAGACTCTATGAGTTGATAACAGAATGCAGAATTCATTTTGCTGGACATGTGCTCTGCATAAATGAACAACACCCTGCTAAGATCATGATTAAGGGTGGTCGGAGGAGGAGAGGAAGAGTAAAAAAGACCTGGCATCAAACATTCTAGAATGATCTAAGAAGTATCAACCTTCTTAGGTAGCCCAATGTGCCCTGTACGTAAAGCAGAAGAAGAATCTTGATATTGCCTGAGAATGTTGATTCTGCTATCTTATGTCCAGTACTGTAACAGTTCCTATTTAATATGGGCAAGAAACATAGCCTTGTGGGTGAAGAAGGAAGGTGGCATGGGCATATCACTACTACCATTGTAACTGTTTTAAAAATTACAAATAGTTTCGCAGGAATTTAAACTTGTCAGTCCTGCTATAGCAGGTGCAGGCAACACTTGGACCCACCTGTCTGTTGCTACCCTGCCAACACAAACTGTAATGGTGGCAGAAAAAGAGGTCTCTTCATCATTTTGAAATGGTAGATAGGTCAAATTTAACTTGTTATGGAGGTTAAATGTGACCTGTTTATTGCTCCATGGGCTACTGAGTGAAAAGAAGGTCAAATTTAGCTTGAAAACAACTCCATGGGGTTTTGCCACTGAAGTTCAGTGGCAAAGCACTGGGGAAGGGTTGCCAGACCTGTGACTTCCGTGCAGAACTGCAAAGGGCAGTGGGAGTAGCAGGAGTTGAAAATGGCTCCTGAACACCAACTTTTCTGTTGCTTATCCTGCACAAAAGTGTCATCGGCAATACAGTGCATCAGGTATGCTTAAGGTAAGAGTCCAATGGGTTAAACCTGACTGCATGATCACAAACAAACTAGCTCAAAGAAAGTATGGAAATAATAGCAGGCCACTGAAATCAGGTTACTAAGTGAAAGTCTCTGTTAAAAGATATACATGGGCCTCCCAGGTCATTCCATGTTCTTGAACTCTGGTTCTTGTCATGAGTCCTTTGAAGCATGGCCTAGAAAATGTTCACATTATTATGATGCAATTACTATTGCACTGATATACTACCTTTTTTGTTTTGATTTGTGATGATCTCTGGGTAGCGTATCTGGTCCCCCTTCCTTTCCATGTTATTCTCATAACAACCTTGTACGAAGGTAGGTTAGGCTGATAGCGACTGGCCTGAAGTCACTCACACAGCTTCATGACTAACTGGGGCCTAGAGCCCTGATGTCATTTAGTCAAAAGCTCTGATCACTACACCACACTGTTCCAACATGTTAAAATTCTGTGGGTCAGATACCATTTCAGTATATATGTAGGTATTTAAAATGTTTACAAGATACTCCTCAAATGAAACTCTCAGTGTACCTTATACATAAAGTCAAACAATGGAAACCATGAAATGGCTCAGATGGGAAAAGCAAGTTATAGGAGAGTAGAATAAAATCCTAGCATTTTAACACACATGCGCATGCATGCGCGCGCACACAGAGGGGTTGTGCATAACAATGGGCAAAATTAATTATGTTTGCATTTTAATGTGAACATTCCCATTTCACACAGTTAAGCCACTATCTAAACGAAAGCATCCTTCACAACCTTTCTTTGAAAACCACCTTTTTAAAAAGGGAAAATTATTCCAAAATATGAATATTAGACAAAATTGCGTGCAATGATCCATTTATTAGGAGAAGGGCACAAACACCAAAAAACCTCCTGCATTTTCATGTAGACATAAAAGAAAAAAACTCAAATTTGAAATGAACCAAATTTAAGTCTTGAGACTTAAAATAGACCAAACTTAAGACTGGAAATTGAGAAACAGAGGAAAACTGAAACTGACAGATCTGTCTGTGTCTATATATGCAGAACAAAAGACTAAAACAACTTAGAATGCTAAAACGGATTTCATTTGGTGCTGAGAAGACTATAAGGAGAGAAAATTCCAGAGGTGGGTGCCACAAATATAAAGACCTTGTGTCCAGTTACCAACCAATTTCCTTGGAAGGTGAAGGGCCCTGGAGCACAGTCCCAGAGGCTGCTTTCAATTCCTGAGCAAGTTCACCTTGGGAAAAGCTATGATGGCAGTGGATTCTCAAATGTGTTGAAGAATAAGACTGGTGTGTGTGTGTGTAGGCATGTTCAATACACGGATCTGGAAAAGCATCCAAAATGCTGTTAACCAGGGAACTCAATTAGCATCATTAAGTGCTAATTGCCTGGTTATGATTACTGATGCCCATAAAGAGAATAATTGCTGATAGTCGTGTTCCATGCCTCACACAGTCACAATATTGGGAAGGAATGGATGAAAACTCAATGCAGGAAGAACGCAATCACTGAAAGGCATCTGATTAGCTGTGAGAGCGAGGAATCATAATTATTATGACAACTGCAATAACAAAGGGGGATTTTTGCGAATGTGTTACCACCACTGGGACAAGGTGTTATGATACAAATCTGTTGCCAGACACTGCAAGCTAACAATCGTGTGGCTTTCAAAATCATAATGATGCTCATTCTTGCCTTGTAGCATTTCGATGACATACTGGTACAGACAGAACGGAATACTCCATAGTCTTCCAGACAACAAAGATTTCTTTTTTAATGAATGTATTGAACTGGTTAATTAGTTATTGTATGGCTCTGCTGCTGAACTCAGCAGGAAATGTCTATGAGCCCCCATCTTTAAAACACTCTAAAGAAACAATCTAGGCCCAGGTGATGTGAACCACTAGCAACATTCACTTATTTATTTACTTTATTAGATTTATATCCTGCCTTTTCTCCCAAAGAACTCAAAGCAGCTTACATCATTCTCCTACTGCTGCTCTCAGTCTTATCCCCACAACAATAACCCTGTGAAGTAGGTTGGACTGAGAGTCTGTGACTAGCCCAAAGTCACCCAGTTGGCTCCATGGTCAAGTGGGATCCTAAACCCAGATCACCTGAGTCCCAGGCCCACACTCTTAACCCCTGCCCCACACTGGCTCTCACTGTGCAAATTATTGCCATAAAATGTGATGATGGGGTCACTTTTTTGTTTGTTTAGAGAAAAGGCTAGATCAATCTTCTCTCATCCTGTTCTACTCTAACTCCATTATCCTCATCTAATAGAGCCACACTGTCTGGTCGTCATCGTCATCATCATCACCACCACCAGCACCACCACCACGCACCACCATCATGATTTCTATACCATCCATAGTCAAAGCTCTCTGGGTGGCTCACGATATTAAGTCACCCATCCAGATTTCAACCAGGCCTGGCCCTGCTTAGCTGCCAAGATTATTCAGGATCAGGCGCTTCAGGCTAGAAGGAAGCTATAAGAATGGTAAATGGTCATGGTGCTGAGATGTAGTTCCAGCCCAATGCATGGGAAGGACAACAGGTTGAAGAACATAGGTTCCAGCATAGCTATGGGCCACAAAGGAATTCTTGTGTTCAGAGGTACTATGATGTCTCTGACTACTAGATATGGAGTAGAATCAGTGGTGATTCACTACAGCTTTTATGTAGTGCTGCACAGTGCACCGAAGCAGGGTTAGCATGCCAGGTCTGAGGGTGACCTCTGCAAAGTCTCCTCTGATGTGCTTCTCAGTCCACTGGGAGGCCAACTCTAGCCACCACTTTGATTTCTCACAATGTCCCAGAGTGCTGCTGGGAGAGGGCATTGTGGGGAAATTAAGCAGTGGCCAGATCCAGCACATACACAAAATACTGGACAGAATGACCAGGCCAAACAATTATCTCCCACCTTACTTGTGTAAGTAAAGTTGCAAGTATTCATGGAGAGTGTTTATATCCATGGGAAGTCCTCCTTGGATGCTCAGAAGCCAGGTCTAGGTAAGCAAAGATCTGCTCTTCCTGTGTCAGGATCTGTCTGCTTCAATCCAAAATCTTGGGATGTCTGGCAAACCATGGAAGATAACATGGCGACATCTGTACAGGGCCTGCTATTTGCTGTTTCCCACACTGCTGCTGCATTGCTGGGAATGGCTGCCAGTGCAATGGGAAGCTAGCACTGGTGAGTATAACCAGACAGTACAACTGCAACTAGTCACCTGAGGACAGCCATCATGCCAGCAAACACAGTTGGCATTGAAGTAGAGGTTGGTGATGATCACACAGTGTGATTTAGGTTAGGACTAGTACCAGTTTGCATATTGGCCCTAATTGGCAGAGTCTTTGCAGAAGGAAGTTTCACATACTCTTCTAGCTTGTCAGGATTGGTGTGGAGGCTTACACATTCATGCCTTGTATAACTCCAGAAAGTGAGCTTTTCTTGTCCAAAATCGTGGCCAGGGAGAACATGAATCAAGGGTGGGAACACTGTCACTCTGTTATCCAATCCAGGCAATGCTAATATATATGAAATGTGAAGGCAGCAATTCCAGAATTTGCAACCATGTGATTTTACAGGTAGGCTATGTTTGGTTCAATAGGCACTGCCTAGTTTTCCATTCCTGATAAGATGTTTGATTCCCATTTGATTTAAAAAAATGAATTCCTCTCTTTCATTTTCTGAAACCAGTAAAGCTAGAAATACAGATTCTAGTAAAAGAGATGAATTGCGCTACAGATCAGTTAATGCATACTGTTTTCTCCTAATGATGTTAGACAGCAGGTGGCTTTTGCTAGCTGACCTGTATTGTGATTTGAACATGGGACTTTCCAATAAAAAGTGCTAGATGGCAGAAAATTGATTGGTCCAAGGCATGACTCTTCTGAGTTTGCTTGAATTAAGCCCAGCTTATTCAAGCAACATTAATAAAACTGGACAGAGAGAGGTCTTGCTAATGACTCTTTTATTGATCCTTTGTACTTCAGCAATTTTACTATGCAGTACATTAGAAGTTAATTATTTTTCCTGTTGCAGTGAAAATACTAATGAAACATAGGCAGTTCAGGAAGTCACTCGGCTTCATATATTATGGCAACATCATTCTGTCAAGCCAACCATCTTCTGCATAAAAGCTGAAATTGTACAAAAAAATTGGATCCGAATGCATTTTCTAAAGGCCCTTTAGTGCTGGGGTGGGGCAATCCTATTACCCACTTCTTATAGAGTATCCCATTTTAACCATCTGCTGTGGATGGAGGGGTTCAGTTTCCAGTGTAAATACCCATCCTTGTCCATGGAACTGCTTTAGCCATTGCAGTAAATGCATGGGAGCTTCATGCATGTATTGGGCTCTCCAGCAAGGTGAAAGAGTGTCAGGACTGCTGCCTAGGACCTCAACTGAAGAAGAAGACTCTTCATAAGCTATCAGCTTCCCCATATGGTTAATCACTGAAGCCTCCTTGAGTGTTCTTTTTCCTTTTTGGTAGAAAGGCAGAATATCAAGCAAGCAAGCAAGCAAACAATTGGTAGTAGCTTCTCAGCAAACAACTGTCCAAGCTTGGACTCATTCAGCCTACACAGCCTTGCCTTTAATAGTATAAAGGCAATCACAGTAGTAGTACTAGTATTCCTGTTTCAGCTGAGCCTTGTTTGAGCAACAAGGCCTATCACGGTAGTGAGGAAACTTAGCCCACTAATTATTGGACTAAACCTCCAAGCATCCAAACCATTGCCATGGTGGCTGGAGGCTGATGGGAGTTATCGTCCAATAAAACCTGGAGGCTCAAATACTCCTCAGCCTTGGTATACCTCTATTGTGGCAGATCTTTTTCCTCTTCAGGCTTGTTTTCTGAAAAAGCTCAGGTGGACCAAGGATTACGCTCTCACCCTGATTGCCTTGTGATCTGATTCCTGCTCATTCGACACTGCTATCCATGGTCCTGACTCCTGGTTTATATGAGATTGTTATCCACAACTCAGCTAGACTCAGACAATAAAACTAGAGATTGGTTTTACAGCTGACTCTTATTTTGATTTAGATTTTTTTATCTTTAAATTACTAAGAAAACAAAAAGCCTTGTTGGAAGAACAGGAAAGTTCCTTAAAGAATTCTGAAATCCATATCGTTATTGTTTTCAGTCAGAGACATGATTAAATACAGGGGAAAATGAAATCCATACCTTTGTTTCAATAGAAATAGCTTCTTTCTCCAGTTTTACAAACATTTCATTAGTGCTGTGCTGGAAAATTCACACTCTTTCAAACTTCATTTCCAAGAAGAAGAAGGAGGAGGAGGAGGAGGTCTTTTTCTGCCTTTTTCACACGTACTTTGAGAATTCTGGAGAAATTTCCTAGGCACTTCAGAATTTACCTTACTGTAAGGAGGTGACCAAGATTCCATTCTGTGCTTTGCAACACCTTTTGCTCCTGTAATTCCTGGAAGGTGCCCTAGAAGAATTAACCATGAGTTCCTCCACTGGAGCTATTTAATGCTGCTGCTTGCTCAGAAAGCTGAGTAAGGACTTCTTCTTGTTGTTAAAAGAATTTTAACAACAAAGCAAAATCCAAGAAGCCCTTGTTCAGCTCTCAGGCACTTAGCAGAACTGTGCTGTAACTGTGCTGTAACACCTGAGCACTCCCCGGAAAGCATCAAAGGTCCGTCTGTACCTTCCTGTTTCTCTCTAGCTACCCTCTTACTTTGTTCCTCAGCTTCTCCCTCTCCATTGAATCTTCCTCAAGAGATACTTACACACACACAAAGGCATGGAATAGTTCTTGTAGGTTTTGGAGGGACCCTCCTCCCTCAATGGATCTTTGGCAAGTCTGCCTTCCCACCACTATTGTCACCATAGCATTGCTACCATCTGTTTAAACTGTGCACACCTTTGAAAGCCATGCATCTCCATCCTGTTGATTAAAGAACTCTTGCACACATTTTTCAGAAGTGTGTTATCAAACACAGTTATCAAAGGTTCGCATGTTCAATACTTTTGGGGAAGTTTGTGAAACACAGTGCAAACTTAGAAATGTACAGACTTCAACTGTGGATTGCACTTGAGTCTGTATTCACTCCAGAAAGTGTGAGTTTGGTAAATCCTGATTTAAAAGCAAACTGAAAACAATTTCCCATACATCCCTAGTATCAACTATTTGTCCTTCTCATCCTCATGTTGTAAGAGGTGGAAAAGAGATGCAAATGAACCAGCAGGCTGCAGTAGAGAAGAAGAGAAAGAATAAGTCAACAGAGCTCTTGTCCATGGGCCTTGGCTGGCCTGTGGCCCTTGCTGGAAGTCAAACGATGCTTAGCTGTGATGCTAATCCTACAGGTAAGACCACATTCCTGCAATCTTTGCTCTTAAAAATAAACAACAAACCAAAAAACCCTCTTTTCTTTCCACCTGACCCTCCCCTTTTCTTTCTTTCAAACGCCTCTCTGCTCTCTCCCACTCTGATTATTTTCTCTCTCTCAGGCTGTAATCCAGTGCACAGTTGTTGTGAATTAGGCATGCTGAACACTATGGGACCTTCTTTTGAGTAAACATGCATAGATCTTGTATTGCCAATGTGGTGCCAAAATCACAGAATTTTTCAGATGGCACGGCCTTCAATTTGTTACTGTCCCAAATTTTCTAAACTCTTCTTCTGCCTCTTTTTCTGAAAAGGAAACAAAATGGTTAAGGAGCAAATGATGGAAAACCTGCACAATGCCTTCTGAGAGTTAATGCTAGGAATTATCCACGTGGGAGCTCCCTTAAGGTTCAGTTCTATGTAAGATTAGACTGCAGGGCTAGTTGGGAAGTGCTGAAAATTGTAGGGTTTTTTCCCATCTAAATATGCATAATAGTACACCCTTAGTTATAGACACAGTTCTTGACCTGCCAGCCTACAATTCCTTAGCAAAGTAAGCCTTATTAATTTCAGGGGATTTGAAAAACAGGTTTGCAGGTAACGGTGCCTATGTAATGCTATTTGTACATTGAAATGGTATGGTTGAAAGACGTAGAAACCACTGCCTTGTTTGTGAATGGCCTTACTTTGCTTCCAAATTGATAGTTGCTCAGGTACTGAAGATGCTTTTAGAGTGTATGTTGTGATATATTCACCAGATGAAGGGGGAGGGAGAGAGAGGTGAGGGGTCAAGAGAGCTCAATATAATACTGACAATGCCTCTTTGAAAGAGGGTGAGTAGCTTCAAGCTACACACTAACAAAACAGCGACAGTTGCTGTTATTCTAATCCAAGAGATACTTGCCTGTCAAAGATGATGAGAAATATCATCACCCCAAAAGGTGAAAAACAAAAACAAACAAGCCATGGCTATATCATTTGGCTTCCCTCCCTGATCTTCATAAAAATCCAAGGATTTGGGGTGTCACTTTTCATTTCAGTTACACAAGAATTTATAGCAAATATCTATGTATGGTTTCCACTGAAGCAAGACCCACTGTTTCTAATGGGTTTACTCCTGGATATGTAGGAGTGAATTGTAGCCTAAATAATGCAAGATGCTTTTCTAATTTAGCCCTAATGACCCAGAGCTGCAGTTTTATACCTCCCTAATACCCATTTAATTCAATAGGACTTACTTCTGAGTAGATATGTCCAGAATTGATTCATTAATGTATTTAATTAATCTAGCTGGGCTGGATTTAAGTCTGGCCTAAACCTGGGAGCTTAATTATTTAATGGAGGCTGCAGTGTACCCGGAAAAAAGATTTATTGGCTCCTTGGGCATTACTTGTATAGGATTGTGGTGTAAATGAAAGCATCCTAGAGTGTCACTACTAGTGGTTTGGTTTATTCCCCACCTCCAAAAAAAAAAAAAAAAAAACAGTAATTGCATGAAAATTGTTGCTTGGGACTTCCTAACCTTTCTTCGAGGCAGTTCTTCAATTGAGGAATTTATATTTTTAGCAATCAAACCTCTTTTTCCCCTTTTGACTGAAAGGGGGTGATCCTTCTATCTGATTATCAGTCACCATTTATGTGAGGCTGAAAATGCATGTTATGTGTGATGCATGGAGCCTTTGCCAAAAATGACATTTACCTGTTGTTGTGACATTATCACATATTGAATTTCCCTTCTCCTGCCACCAGCTGTCAGTGATCTGAGCTGGAAAAGCTCAGAACATGATGATATTGTGAATAAATGATTCTAAATGTTATGGGGAAGAGAGGAGAATTTGACATATGTATGCCATTAAAAAAAAAGGCCCTTGTGTTGTGCCTGAAATTTTATTTTAAACTAAGAGTTTTCTGTGTCATGTTAAATACTCTTCTAGCAAACATAGTTAAGTGATGCATGATTGCTTTTTCTACATTTCTGCTAGTTTACACAGCTCCCATCAGTATATGCATTTCCCATATGGGAAATGTTTAAGTTCCTCTGCACTAATTTGGTACCCAAATTCCACTAGTCTTGGAGGGGCCTGTTAACAAATTATTATTCCAATGACTTTATGGGACACACTTCAGGGTGGGTTTCTTCCCTTTACCTCATCTAACTCTCTGGCTTGGTCTGGAGATAGGGCCATTTGACTCTCAGGTTGTCTCAGATAACTAGAATGCATGTATTTGGTCTAATCCACACTGTTCCAAATTTTGTTATCTGGTTCACAACTCGAAAAATGTGCACAGGAATCCATGTATTAAGGGAAAATGCACAAATATGCATCTGTTAAGGGTAATGGCTCATAAAGGAACATCATATTAGGTAAAAACTCTTGCAAAAAGCATACACATTAGGGAATATGAAGAAAAAGAGGTTTATTAGGAAAAAATACCTCCATATTTTCATGCCAGTCTTTAAGTATTTTTGTTTGTTTGTTTGCAAATGGAGTAAAATAATCTTGGAAGTAAGACATTTGTTGAAAGCCAAGATGTGTAGCTTCAGCATATACATGAAATGCGGAGTCCTTTCCAGTACCCTTCAGTCAGAAATCTCCTAGCCACTACCAGCCACAGCTGTCACCTCTTGAAATATCAGCTTACAATGGCTTCACACTTTCCTCCCCATCTGCCAGGTTCCCTCTTCCCTACTTGCCAAG
Organism: Varanus komodoensis; assembly: GCF_004798865.1. NCBI lineage: Eukaryota > Metazoa > Chordata > Lepidosauria > Squamata > Varanidae > Varanus > Varanus komodoensis. The sequence goes on from NW_025335268.1 coordinate 84,953,740, forward strand.
GTGTGAGGGGAGGAGGAATTAAAGGGCTTGCAAAAGATAAGGTCTTCCTAAATTCTTCACTCTGCAGACTCTGGAACAAGCTTGGACCTTACATTGCCAAGAAGTGCCATTGTCTTGGAAGTGTGAGTTAAACATTGTTCCCAGCTGGATCAACCAGGAAGAATAAAAATAAAATATACTATGTGAATTGCATATTGAGAGCTTGAAAAGGAACTGGGGAGAAGAGGAAATGGAAGTCTGTGTCAAGGTGGTTGGAAATGGCTTTGTGGCTTTCGATTAAACAAGCATTGGGTATACATTTCTGGTGTTTGGAATAACAATATGAAATTCAGCAATGAAGCTTCCACAACCGTAATTCTTCCAAAACCTGGGTTAGTCTGTGATTCCATTTATTCTTTGGATTACAGTATTTGATACCTATGTGCTAACAATTCATGGTATGGAATGTTCAGAGGCAAGGAAGAATCCCATTCAGCAGAGCCCCTGGCCCCTCCCCAAAGCATTTTGAGGTGGTGGTGAAGAGGCTGCAATAGGGAACAGGGCCTGGAAAGTCTGCTTCAGTCGATCCAGTCACGTATGCCAAAATCTGGCTCCAGCTCAAAAAATCTGAAACAGTTTTGACTGCTTTAAAGAAGAAGAAAAAACATTTTTGTGTCTAAAGTGAACACTATGGCAGAACACTATAAATTCCTCAAGTAGGGGCAAAATCATGAAGGAACTACAGACCAATTTATTGCTGCCTTAAGGGAAATGATGGCAATTTGTTATGTTGGAGATATGGCAGGGGAAATGATTCAGTTGATGGAGAAGTCAGCAGTGCCACACAGTTTGAAGCCTCTCTTGCTATCCTAAAAGACAAAGCCATTGATAGTCGGCCAGAAACTGCCATGGCAGAAGCAAAGTGAATGGTTCAGAGCAGGACAGAACAGTGCAGCTTTTGCAGTGGAAAAGAGCACCATGGTTTTGGACAGATTTAAAGATAGTGCAAGTTACAGCTTGGGGCCCCTTGAAATGTGTACAGAATACAGACCATAGTACTGGTAGGGATTAACACAATATATAGTCAATTATGCTAATTCCCTTGCAAGGAAGGCTCAGTGCACACAATGTCTGTCTGTCTGTCTAATATTTGCTTAGTTGTGCCAGAGTGCTCAATCTTAATTTGTTGCTGAATTTAATTTGTTACTGTTTCAAGTGCCACAAAAGTTGCAACAGCCACTTTCTAAATAAGCAAGTTCCTTCATAGCAGCCATTTTTATGAGAGTTGTCTATGATGCTGTCAAATTCCAAATGCACCCATATAATCCTTATAGATTACATTAATACATGGCCAAAACCTGTATTTATCCCAGTGCTTATCCCAGTATTTTTGTGTTTATCACAACACAATGTTTATTCCACTAAACAGTGTTTATCTCACTATTTTTGTGGCTTAAGTTATCAAGTTCCTTGCTTCAGTTGCGGCAGAGAAGAATTAGATAGTGACACCCAATTTACTTCTGCTGAGTTTGAGGCTTTTTTTGTCAGGAATGACATGTCACACATTTAGTATTCACAGGCAAGTAGAAAAAGTGAGTGTTTTATTAGGAGTCTGAAGGAAAGTCTAGAAACAGCTGATTTAGAAGAGTAAACCCTTCATCACAGAACTGTATCAAGTTCTGAAGTGTACATGGCTCAAACAAAACTATCTAAATTATTATATGGAAGTAGGTAAATGCAAAACTGAACCCTGCTGGGATTCCCAAGCCTAAACCAATCAAACATGTGACAAGCATGCCTGCTTCCCTAGACTGAAACATGAGCCAAGTAGACATGAAACAAGAGAAGTAAGTGGTACACAGACCATCATTATGGACACATAGAATCAGGAATACAGTGTGATTGATTTTTACAGGTCAGGATACCAAGCATTTTTCAGAAAGAAGAATTCACTAGGATAAGATGTTACATTTATAGTTTGCCCGATGGCTAGGGATGGAATGTCAGCTGAAGGACTGTGGCTTATTTTGATCCAGATGCTGATCCTATCACTCATCCAGTTGGCACTGATGGGATCCTTGTATCACCTTTTGCATGCAAGAGCCAACTAGCATTACTGCCTGATCAACATTCTCAAAGGAACAGATAAGTGCTTGCATGGCTTAGACTCTCTGGGGTTGTTTGAATGACACAGCAGGCTAATATGGGTTAATTTAACCTATGGTAATGATCTAGCACATGTGGAGTACATGCAGCTACTATTTAATATAGAAACCTGTGGAATGTGAGTTACAGAACCCTACAGAACCCTAAAACAGATCATGGGATAAGCAAGGATGGTTCATCTCTCATATAACCCATGCTTGCCAGGTTCACATGACCAAGCAAACATCAAGTGGGGGTTGCATATTTAAACTGGACCTGTAGGCACCATGGATCATTGTGGGTTAAACTGGATTGGTCAGTGTGTTGATCAATCCAAACTTGGCCAATGTAATGTAGTTTCCTACAATCAACCAGGTTTGACATTGCACAATGATTTATAGCATGCTATTTACTTGGCTAGTTGTTTAGCAGGATTAGGATAAAGGGGATGTATGTATTATAGTAGGTGAACTGCATCTTGAGAATTGTGGTTAGAGGCATAAAAATTGCTGGTAGGAAGGGGGAGTGCAGGACAGAATCTGAGTAGTTGGAGAATGGTAGGTTGGTTTTTAGCTTTGGTGGCTGACTGGAATAAAGAACCTTCAAATATTTACAGCTGTTATTTTAGCACTTTTTCAGTACAGCAACTACAGGTTCTAGATCTTTTGTTGGAAATGCAGGGTATGAGCATTCTCAAAAGCCTGCATTACAAAGAGCTAGGAATCTAGGAACACTCTGAGCTTTTGCCAGCCTTCTTGGCTTTCCCACTTGAAAACTGGGAAAGCTGGAGAACTGAGAGATGTGATGGATGAACACAAGCATAGGAAGGGGCTGGCAGAAATACAGGCGAGGCAGTGGCCACTCTGAATCAGTGTCTGAGCATGGCTATGGATTGGATGAGGACCAACAAACTGAGGCTCAATCCAGACAAGCTGTGGTTGCCGTTACTGGGTGGTTCGTCTGTCCAGTTGTGTGGTATTTAACCTGTTCTGGGTGGGTTACATTCCCACTAAAGAAAAAGGTTTTAGTTTGGGGGTGGTCCTGGATTCAGAACTGTTACTTGAGGCCCAAGTAGACTCGAAACACCTTTTACCAGCTTAGGCTGATATAACCAGCCATGACCCTACCTGGACAGAGAGGTCTTAGCAACAGCTATTCATACTTGGATAACCTCTTGTTTGGGCTATGGCAATGTGCTGTACATGGGGCTGCCTTTGAAAACAGCCCAGAGACTTCATCTGATCCAAAACAATGGCAGCAAGATTATGAACAGGGATTGGCTTGTAAGAATATATTACACCAGTCCCCTTCCCCCAGCACTGGCTCCCAGCTGAAGTCTGGACCTGATGCAAAGTACCTACCCAGACCCTAAGGTCATCTTTTGGGGCCCTTTTCTGGGATCCCCCTCCAAAGGAAGCAAGGACCTTTTTGGTTGTGGCATCCTGGCTACAGAATGAGAGCCCCAAAGAGGTGTGTCTGATGTCTAATTTGAATTCTTTTTGGTTCTAGTGGAAACCTTTCTATTTTTCCAGTATTTTAACAGTTAACTTTTAAACTTTAGTTTCAGTATTGCATGTTATCCTGTCCCACTGCTGATTCAGTTGCAATTGCTGTGGTTTTACTGTCTTTTTGCCCCTTGTTCTTGTTTGTATGTGTTTTGTTAACCCCTCAGAGAGCCTTGGCTATTGGGAGATATAAAATATCTAAATACATAAATGAATCCATGCTGTGGTTTTAAGCCTGTCAGCTGGCATATCTCACCAGGTCTTGTTACTAAGTATTTGTGATGTCATCAAATCAAATATTCTATTGCCACGTGAGGTGCCAAAGGATTATGCAAACAGAACTTAAGAGGACAAAGATACTGAAAAGAAGAAGGAAAATAATGCCAAAGAATACCACATCAGAAGAGCATGAATATGTTTGCAATATGTGTAGAAGCCTTCTGAAAACAGGAGACACAACTCAACCCTCCCAAGAATGGACATGGAATAAATTATATTATTTTGATTCAGGTCTAGATTTGTCATTGTTGCAGAAAAGTCTCTGCATGAATTAATCTTGTTCTGGAAAAAGGAGGTGCCCTTGCACTGCTCACAGCTACAGCAGCAGTAGCAGCAGCAGCAACAAGTATATGCAGTGGACTGGGCCCACTGCTTGTCCTCCTTCCATAAGTCTCTCATATTTGTTATACAACTGATGCCATGTGTGTTCCTCAGACTTAAAGAGAATCACCCTCATTTTGAGACTTTTCCACATTTCATAAAAATGGAAGAATACTTGTGTCCCAGGGTAAAGAATTTAGGCTCACAAAATGGAAGTAATTTCAGCAAATCCAAGAATAATTCAACACAGCAGTGAACGCCATTGAAAGAGTTCAATGGAATTAGTGGCAAGAGGAATCAGAACTCATTAGGATATAAAAAGCTTATTAACAATGATGAAACTGAAATAAAACTTTAGCGAGATAGAAAGCTCTATTCTTTGGTTCGTAATGCCAGTTTAAGAGGATTTGTCCACTTTACATAGGAAATGGATTATACACTTGGTAAGTCTAACATGATGCAACGAGGACTACATTTAGCTTTGATGAAGGCTGAATAAGAAATTAGGTTTGTTTGTTTTAGACCAGATTTTTTTTCCAATTCACACCTCCAGATGAAGATGCTGATTCAGATGCAGTGTGAAACTGAAGCCTGACCATTTCCAAGCTTGCAGTGCAATTTGCAGTCAAAAGAACTCATTTTTGATAATGTTGTATGTTTAAAAATTATGCATTAAAAATTGATGTGCTTTAAGCAAAGGGAGGAAAGTGATTACTTTTTCTTTAAAAAGGATGCACACATTGCTGTGAAAACAGGTGTGTGTGGAGAGGGGTGGAGGCAGGGGAAGCTCACACTCTGATATGGACATGAACCGGGACAAGCTTTGAGGCCAAATTCTGAGAACATGGATGAGCTCAGATTTAACAGATTTTTCACATCCTTAGCTTCTTTAGTATTTAATTATTTTCACAGCTCTTTATGTTAATTTTTTGTATTTTTATATTCTTGGGCACTTGTTTGATTATTTGATTTTATTTCATGTACTGTCATGTACTGCCTTATCTAAATTTGTATTTTTATTCATTTAACACTTTTCTAGACTGTCTCATTATTGAAGTCTTGGGATGGTTTAACAATACAAAATGTAAAAATAAAACACAGTGTCCTAAAAATTCAACTAACAATAAACCCCCAATTAAATGTATGTTAATATAAGATCTTTGTAAAATCTTGCAACATAAGATTTATGTTGTAAGCCGCCTCGAGGCTTAGGCGAATGGGGCAGCATATAAGTCTGCTAAATGAATAAATAAATAAAATAGCCTATCTGTATAACTATTTAAACTTCATTATGATTTACAACAGTCAGGCACACAGTCCTATGTGTGTTTGGATGGGAAAAGTCCTACAATTCCCAACATTCTCCATCCACCACTACTGGTTGGAGACTAGAAATTTTTTCCATCTAAACATGCATAATATTGCGCCTTTGCTGACATTTCTGAAAACATTTTTGTATTTTGGTATGCATTTTTCTGATTTTGTTGTACATCTCTTAGAGCATACTTTTGTCTTGGAAAAGCAGCACAGAAATAAACAGATGATGATGATCTGGGCTCTGTCATAATACTTCACTGATTATTGCACTTGCCTTTGGCAACTCAAATAGATGATAGATATAAATAAGGACAAATAAGGATAGAAATAAATATGTAAAATAGATATAAATAAGGATATCCATTATGATCTCTGACTCTTATGTTGTATGGTAAATACACCAGGGCAACTAAAACAGCAGCAGAGAAATCTAGTACCTGCTAACCATTTTCTCCCTCTCTTTTTTATTTAAGAAATGTAAGGCCTTTGCTTATTTTTTTCCCAATTTATAAATTATAGCTAGAACATGCACTGCCACACAAACATTTTGGCACCTATTACACATGAAAACCTGCTCTTTGGTGAGACGAACCAATGAGGCTGTGGACTGAACTGTCTTGCAGGAGGATGCCGTGCCAGTCCCCGCACTTGTGTGTGCATCATTTGTACCGTGGATGATAGGAACAATTCACATGAGTTGAGCTTTTATGGGGCTAGTGGTGCATCGAAGAGTCTGCACAGAGGTAAGCTTAGCACAGCCTACTTTTGAGGACACTCGTATAGCTCGAACTGTAAGAGTGAAACAACATTTGGATGTTTAACTTGCCTTACTGGTTTAAGATAATGAAAAGGTTAACTCTAATTGATGCTGTATGACATGGTAAGAGTATTCAAGATTATTCCCTTGCAGTTTTGCTTTTACATTGCCAAAAAAGTGTGCTGACCAAGATTCCCATCATCCGGTTGTCTTTTAGGCTGCTACCTCCTCTCACCCCAGTTCAATTCATTTTAGGTAGTTCAATATGCTAACAACCCTTTCATATTATTGATTCTATATCTCCCCTCCCCCACCTCCAATTGTAAGCCACTTTAAATATATATTAAATAGCCAGGATATAAAACAAACATGAACTAGAAAATAAATAAATATTAACTGGAACAGACATTGTTCTAGCAAAAGTGATCTGTTTTTCTACTTTGCCTTTCTTATTTTCTGGTTCCAAAACCCTATGAAATATGCAGATGGCAAGTGATCCTATATCAGACATTAATTCTGTGATTCCATTCTGAACCGTATTTGTGGAGGCATTAAGCTTTCCTGCTCATGACAATGATGTTTGCTTTGGTGATATTCAACAATGTGTAAGTGCCATAAAGGAAAGTGAATAAAACTACTTTGCATGAATTCTCTAGGCTTTTCTCCACCAATCACAGACTTACTGTCCAACTTGTTACATGAAGTGTTGACAGAATTTTAATTTGACAGCTTCAAATTGGTGAGCATATTCTGATTGCCGTGTGCATAATATGACAGGAAAAAATGAGACTCAGAAAGAACCTTGAAGAAAAGAACGCCTGCCTTTCACAATGAGGTTTTGTAATGACCATTGAATGTAGTTTCAATCTCTCATCTATTCTTACATCAGAACTGAGTGACATTAAATGAAACCTTGCATTGGAACTGGGGGGAAATCCTTATATACTAGGTACAAAGAACAGCTCTTCTGTTTCCCCTGAGATTCTGGGTACGAGTGCTCAGCATGCATTCTCCTTCATTCTCGCATGTAGCTGAAAAATACTGTTGTTGCTATAGTTGTAAAGTCATCGGAGTTGTGTCTCAGCTAACAGATCTCAGTGCATTAAGGGAGGCTGACTAAGGACACTTTACAAGGATGACACTGTGGCTCAGCTAGTTCTGTTGCAGCAGCAGGTCATCAAACAACCCTGGAAACTGGCAGAAAGTGCTCCTTCTCAGAATGGGGCTGGTCCGTTGTAGGCACATTTCCAGTTGTTTCAGGAATCACTAGTTTCCCAGTGTACTTGCAGTGGGCCTACCAATGCACGGGCAGTTTAGAATTCTGATTGACAGCCAGATTAAAAAAGACTTATTAGGCAGTAAGAAACACAATGAAACATCTGCGTGAACATCTGCAGGAAAAAGCTGTTACTTTGGAGTGAGAGGCAGAGGAGGAATACAAGGTCAAAGGACTTGGTGGTGGTGATACAGCAACATAACCTTAAAAGACCATGGAGATCATTAAATAATTCACCTGGCATAGGAATCCATGACTTCTTCCACACTGTACAGAGTTCTGATAATATGCACTTTTATTTGTATTCAGAAATACAAATGTTAGAATCAAAATACAAATAGAAATATTGGTCTCGACATACAGCCCCACCTCTTAACACAAAATTGAATGTATACATGTATTCTCTGTGGGTATGGGGGAGCTTTCTTTTGGAAATGCTTCTGTAAGAAAGAAAAGATGGTTAACTTTATTAAATTGGATAGTTCTTTCTGTGTACATTACTAAAATGGCTACTTAAGCTAGAATGGCAAACTGGCACGAGTGCTACCTGTATTAATCAAGGCACGTTGGGCGCAGAATCTTGTTTTCATTTTACTAGAACATCACAAGCTGCACTGCTAATGAAGATGTGGAAACAAAGGTTTAAAGGTAATGAGCCTTCTGTAGTTTGTATATATTTTGTTTCAAATGTGTATGCTGCAGTTCACTGGTTGTCCAAATTAAAACAGCTATAGAGAGGGAGCAAAGCAAATGGCAGAATTGCATGTGTTGGAGTTCATTTTCTTTTTGAATAGCTTAACTTAAGAATGTGCTTTTACTTTGATATGATTATTATGGTACAAGATCTTGAAATGATTGACAATATAAGAAATGGAAAGGAGAGGTTTGATCCGACAAATTCTTTATCCAATAACATTTTCAAGCCTGCAGTTTGTTCCACTTAGACATTGTCTCCTTATTGTAATAAGGAAGCACATGCTAGCTTTGAAACATGTTTAAAGCCTTAAGATGCAATCCTATGCAAGTTTAGACAGAAAAAGACCTATAGCTACCAAATGTGTAGGCTGATTTTCTGTCTGAATTTGCACAGGATTGCACCATTAGCCATATAGCTACCCCCCTCAAATGTGTTATTAAGTATAGAACAATGTGTTGATCTACAGCACTCCCACTGTCTTCAAAGACTATGGTGGGGAAGGCAGACATACATAATAATTTATTTTGGGATGCCTACTAAGAAACACAGGTACATTGGCTCTGGCACAGAATGCAGTGAATGTGACACTTTACTCGGTGGTCCAGATTGGACATGAGAAAAGAATCGCCCTGTCCTTTGTTTCAGCAGGACTAGACGCTTCTGGAAGTTCCTAACAGGGCATGATGGATAGGACCATCTTGTGGTCTTTCCTCACTGATATGCAGCATTGCATTGCATCCAAAATGTGGAGGATTTGTTGAATGTATTGTCATGGCATGCACTTGTTGACTGACCTCTTTTCAGCTGGTCCAACTGCCAGTCTAGCAGGCCTTGCTGATTCATCTCTGATTGCTTAACAAGGTTGGCAAACAGCCATGATGAAGCTCAAACTGTTTCTTTCCATGCTGTAGTGAATCATGCCAATATAGTTAGAATTGAAAAAGAAGTTATGCCTCTAGTACACTGAAATGTACCTGAAAAGGTCAAGCATCTGCCTTTTTCTTGCAAATGCATTTTTGCTGGATTGCTCACCTTTACCTCACCTCAGACTTTAGCAGTGGTAAGGTTAATTATAATGCCCTGAGGTATTGCGGTCATTTTTAGATATATTTTTCTCTTGTAGGAGACAAAAGTCTAACTCAGGCTGAGGAGGGGAGGGGGGGAGGAGGAGGAGGAGAGCTATTGGGTCAGTCAGTCCCCTGCCCCCACACGTGATCTGTAAGGATATCTCTTCAAAGTGAGTTAATCAAGTTACATGAACTGACAACATAAATTATATGCTGCAGAACAGCTTTCCCCATGCAGGTTCCCTCCAGATAGTCTCAACTGGAATTCCCAGGGTTGCAAGCCAACACAGCTAAACTGCACCAGGTGAGGGAAGGAACTCATTCATTTCCCCTGTTTATGTCTGGCCTGTTCCATAAAGCCACAATGGAAATCACAGTGGCTATGAGGAAAACTTAAAATCATTTAGCGTATAACAACAGAAAAGGCACTGGTTGATGCAGTTCAAGGGCTCATCTCCATTGCAAATTTAAAGTATGGAGGGATTCTGTGAGGCACTGCACCAAGAATGTTTCCCCTCTTGTCAGTTCCTAGGGGCACATCACTGACACTGGTGTCCTCCTGTTGGCGTTGGACACCTGCTAATTGGACACGTGGTAATTGGTCCTATTGCACCAGTGGCTGTCTCCTGTCCTACCTGAGGAACAGCTGCATCACCTGGGTCTATTATAAGTGCTAAAGTAAAGGCAAGAGGCCTCAAGGTCCTCTTTCTGGGCCTCTTGTGCTATATCAGGTGCACTTTTTGGTCAGCAGATAGCAAAGAGGTGAAGACAAGGGCTTTTCTAAATAAGATATTTATTGTGCTGTTAAATGCTGCATTTATTTTCAGTATTTACAGCTCACAGCACGGGGATCAGAGTATGACACAAAGAACTCTTTCTTTCCTGCTTTTGGTTGTATAAATGCTAAGTGAGGCTGTTCTACAGCAGAATATCAGAACTACACCAGGAGATAACAGTGCCATTTCCCAATGTAATTTAATAGATGATTTCCCTTGATTATCATCATCATCATCATCATCATCATCGATAATAATAGATGATGGTGATGATGGTGGCGATGATGATAATGAGGATGATGTTATTATTGTTAATAATATATCTGGTGTTTTGACACTGCCCAACACTGGAACAAGACTTCCAAGAACTTCTCCACAAGTGAATTGATCTTCAGGGTGAAAGAGATTTGATACCTGGATTTATAGCCATGACATTTGTTTGAAATTCTGTATTCTACAAATATTATATTCTGTAAAGTTATTTAATGTGGTCTCTGTTTTGGGGATACACCTTTCCTGCCGGTCCTTTATTTGGATATGTATAAAGTATGTTTCATCAAAAAATATCAGAGAAGTGAATAGCAAATTTAACAAAAAAGTCCAACAAATTTGTCCAACACTATCAAAACAAAACAATGGCAAAAGTGTGAAAAACAGCTTTGAAGAGATTGCTGTAGCTTTTAGCCAGTTTCCTTGGATCAAATAAATGACTCAGTAGTCTGACAGGGAAACAAATCAGAAATCAATCTTTCACTTACTTCAGACATACTCTAAAGAATAGCACTTTACCTCATAGGCCGATGCTCCTGTACAAGGACCACTTCATATAGTACCATCTCATTGCCTGGCCACTGACATCAGAGGAGCCGATGCAGATCAAGCCTAGCAGAAGTGCTTTGTGAATTGCCTTCAGTGTGCTGGATCTACAAGCTACCGTATAGTGCAATTAACTCTACCTGTGAACACGAATGTATCTTTATTTGATTTAGAAAAAAGACTAAGAACTTTGGCCTTAAGAAGCAAGATGACAAGAACAGGCAGCTGGAACCTGTAAAAGCAGGGGTGGCCTCATAAGGCTTTAAACTTTTAAGATGATGGGCAAATTTGAGTGTTGGTTGGCAACTGATGTTAGATTTGATAGTGGAGGGAGTTTTGATATGTGAACATTCACCTGGGACAGTGTTGTAAATGAAATGCTCAGAAAATGTTTCTGCTTATTCTAAAGCATCTCTTATTTACCTAGAGATGTGTTTCAGGTACTGTAACCCAAAGTAATCTCACCCAGCATTTCATTGTCACCTCCCAGTATCTGCCACCTGAGGTGCCCTCCTCACACTGCTTAATAGTAGTCCAGGTCCTGAATGGACCCAAAACATATTATTTTCCAGAAAAATCATAGCCCCGCTCTGGTAATAAAAGAAGGGCAGTCGTTTGGGAAGGAAATATGCTTTTATCTCCTTCCCAGTCCCAGACATTTTGAACATGTGGAATGGAGGAAAAGCACAGTTTCCATGGTACTGGCCAACATATTTCTTCACAATGACTCTCTCATAAGGATGTAGAACATTTCAGGGGTATCTGAAGGGAGGATGTGAGAACAATAATGCCTGTGGAATTACATAATGCTGTGAGGTCATTTAGCCAGAAGCACTGAGGTAAAGTACGGAAGCCCACTAAGCTGCCAATTTCTGCCCTGTCAACCTTCCTTTTCCCAAATTATTTTCTTCTCTGTGAGCATTATTCAGGTGCTGTCTCTAATGACTCTAAATGGGTGCATGGATACAAAGCCATCACTCCTTTCCTAATTTTCAAAATGCCCCTTTCAGGATGTATAGCAATGCTCCTTACTACTATAGCAGGGATTTTTACATTTCACCACAGCTCGGTTGTGCTGCTAAAGATTAAAAATACACCTTCCTGTCCTTAGTGGAAATCAGTAAAAGAAAAGACTTAAATTTTTTAAAAAGCCATTCATGTTCATAGGCTTGTGGAAGCAATAGGCTGAACCACTATGTTTTGCTCCACTGAATTTCAGCAGGAGATGGAGAACTTTTGTTCCATGTCAGAAAACTCTGGAATGCACTGAAGAAAACAGATGAGCTCCTTCAGTTCTCCCTGTAAGGTCCAAATTTACTAGCTCTTAGAATTTCAGATGAGTGTTGAGCTTCATCTTCAAAGTCAACTTTACAGGTCTTGAAAATGAGGCATCCTATCCAGGTGGTAGGATAAATTATTAAGGACAAGGCAAGCAAAGCATTCATCTGAGGTGAGGCGCTACTACACTAAGAGGCATGGATAGCAGCATCTTCGTTTGTGGGGAAGTTTTATTTTTAATTTGAAATTAAGTTTTAAAAATTGAAGCAACAGGAAAGAAGAACACATACAACAATATAACAAGATTATTAAAGAAATGCACTAGCTGATGATCATTCTTTGCCTATCACTGACTGGAATTTTTAAAATTAGCAAATCTCTGTGTGGGCACAGGACAGAAATTGGCAGTTAAGTGGGATGCCATATTTTCCTTCAATGCTGCTCTTTGAATGGCTCACACCCACCTCCATAATTTTGGGTGGTTTTGTTGTAGAGGCATTGCAGAAGAATATGGTGGCCAGTACTAGGGAAACTTGTGTGCTTTAGCTCCATTTCACATGTTCAAAGGGACTGGGAGTGGGAAGGAGATAAAATCATATATCCTTCTGAAACTACTGGCCTTCCATTATTTCAGAGCACATCTACAATTTTTGAAAAATTGTATGCCTTGGGCCAGCCCTACCTGACCTCAGGAGGCAGATACTGGGAGTGAAGTGCTGGGAGAGATTGGTTCTGCCATCTTTCCTAAGTTAGCTTGCTGCCTTCAGGTGCAGTGGACTATGGTGCTGTGTTGTCAGAGCTGAAGGACCCACTAGATCTAGGAAACAGATGTCTTGCCCTGAGGGGATGGGGGAAAAAGGCGACACAACATACATAACTCCCAGTGGTGACCCCTCCCTCCGCCAACTGTGAACAGAAGGTCAAGGGAGGAAAAATTCTTGCCTTGAAGGGATGGCAGAGGAAACAGTTTAAGTCTGAACTCAAAAGAAGGAAAGAAATGAAAGGGAAAAGAAAGAGAGGAAAAGGTCAGCAAAGAGCCTGCTGGTTAGGAAAGGGCAATATATACAATTCAAACCAGAGTTCCAGAATAGGTATGCATATCCATGCAGCTGGATAACTAAATCAGCCATTACATTCATGCTTTTCTCATCCTCCCTGACCATCCCTTTTCCTGTGTCTCAGATATTTTTAGCTTGTAAGCCTGAGGGGAGGGGCTATGTACTAAATGATTTTTGTAAGACACTCTGGGAGCCCTTTGACAAAAAGTGGGATAAAAATGCATTGCATAAATTAAGGAGTAACCCTGCTATATAATAGTTAGGTACAATTTTGTCATTTGCTTCAGGCAGAAAACATCTTGGGATGGTCCTGGCCTGCTCCAGAAATGTTGCTACCCTTGCCCAAAGCCACAGTTCTGCCATTCATTCCTGGCCAAGCAGAACTCTGACCTTTGCCTAGTCTTGGGACATATGGATGGAAGGCAAAGGCTCGATCAAAGCCATTGACATTTGCATCTGTCTAGAAGGTGCACAAAGGAGGCGTCCCAGGAAAGAAGGAGCACTGAAACAAATTACTGGCTGCCCTATTGAGCTACAGCACCGGCAATATTGGCTCTAAAGGCAATTTGTTTAGCTGAATGTGGGATTCCCTCATGGCTAATCTGTGTGGGGCAAAGTTCAGGGGGAGTAGGTCCTAAGTCAACACTCCCTTCTTTTCTCTCCTTCTCTCTGTCTAGTAGGCTGCCGGGGCTGGGATAGGATGGTCTTGCCAGATATTTAAATTGATCATACAGAGCACTTTTGAATTTAGGCTAAGACTCACATGAAATTAGGCTACAGGCCACATGTAGCCTTAATATTGCAGGCTTTCTGCCTTTGGGCTACGGACACAGCCTCCCACACTGCACTAATTGGCAGAATGAAGGTAGTACATTGTCTTTCAGATTAATCATTACCTACACCCTAGCAAACAGTCATGGTGTAGTTTACATCTTCCCTTCAAGTGTTCATATTTTTCTAACAAGGACCTCGTCAAGCTAGGAGAACTGGGAGAGGAGAGAGCCAAATCACAAAGCCAATTGCTCAATACAGATACCAACTAAATGAGCTGAACTGCTTCATGATTTTCCCTATAGGATTTGCTGTGCTTCAGAAGACATCAAAAATAGGCCATTTAAAAAATCTGTTCTATTGTTCTGGGAAAGATTGGGGTTTTACTCACCTATATTTTACCTGAAACTAGTTTCTCTAGGTATAGCATTGCTCGAAGTGAGTCATCTATTTTAGGTTGGGGAGACAACAAAAGACACTCCTTGCTTAGTCTGCTGCTCTAAGAAATACAGAGCTTTGAAACAGGTATGATTCAGAAGACAAGCAAAGGTATCCATAGCAAATTCTACACATATTCCATTGCTCAGAATGAAAGGGAGGATCCTGAAAAAGCAATAAATCAAAGGGATACCCATCTTGCAAGGAAAAAGCAAGGAGGACTAGCCTTTCTGCAGCTCTCAACCGATGATCTACAGTAGTAATTGTCATTTTATGGTGTCATAAATTAAGCCAGTGATTCAGCTAGGAGTTCAGATGCCGTGGGACTTTCAGATATATCAAGTTGGGCAGTGGGGAGGCATGACCCTGCAGAAGATAAATACCTATACGTCTCCTTGATTGTTATGCAAGTATGCATCAAACCCTCCTTGGGGTTTAGAAGTGCCTTTGTCTGGCCTGATTCCATGTTAGGAAGGATTGTTCAATTTTAGAATGTAGAGAGTCATATAGATTGGCTTACATATAATGGAAGCAAAATAAGCTCAGGCTTAAATTAAGTTTTCCAGTGGTCAGTGGTCAATGATGTAAATGCTGATTCTGAGACAGGATGAAGGGTAAACCTACTAGCCATCATTCATGAGGAAAAAACTGGTTTCAGAAGATATTTGATCCCAGAGATGCTGTCCTTTGGTTAATTTGCCTGCATTGTTTCTAGAGCATATTTTAAAAAAGATAATAGGACAAATTGCACAAGTGGGTGCCTTACATGACATTGCAGTAAGATCTTTGTACTTCAGACAGCCCAGGACCTCTGCAAGATCAGCTGCTGAACTTCAGGGAATGGTCCTTTAGTAAAAGAGGTTTTAAAGCACAAATTGATACTTAAAAATAAGCGTTCCAGATAAGGCACAAAATGCTGGGTTACAACAGAAATCTGAGATGAGATTATAAAATCACTATCCAATAAAAGGAGAATTGTTTCTATAAGAAAGGGTGCCATTTTTTAAGAGTGTAATTGTCCTTCTATAGGAATCAGTGGCAAATCTCCAGTTGAATTGTATGGAGATTGATTATAGTTTTCTACTTCATTAAAGAAAGGTTGAATAGATACCAACTGGGTGGGGGATCTACACTAGAGAGTGTTACAGTCATGGTAGTGGTTGGCTCCTGGCATGTCACATGATGCACAAGGCAAACTAACCTCCTCATACTATTTCTGCCATTTTATTCCAGACTAGTTCTATCAGAACTTTTTAATGTACTGCATTTTTCCCTGGTACATATTTCAGTGTGTCTTAAATGTACACTACTGTTTTGGGAGAAGGAGGAGTAAGTTCAGTAAAATACCCTGATATACATATCTACTCGGAAATAAATCACAAGGCCTTTAATGTCTTACTCTTGCAAAAGTCAGCATGGGGGAAGGTGGGCAAGGAGCAAGTGCCACTAAAAGCAATGCAAGTTATCTCTGATTTGATATGTATGTTGGAGCATTTTCAGCTAGTTGTTCTTTGCAAAAGTAGGGAAGAGCAAGCAGCTGTAAGAAGTAACTAGCTGAAAATGCATGTCCATGCAGAAGTAAATCATTTGCCATCAAGTGCTTCTTCCTACAAAGTCAGCATGAGGGTGTGGTGAGGTTTCTTTGCTTTTCAGGAACGAGTTGTAAATTATTATTTTTTAAATCTCCACTTCTTTGCAAAAATGACCATTGCATAATGGATCTAAAAACAAAACAAAAAACAAAGGAACCTGCAAGAGCCATTTCCCTGCACACTACATCTTTCCAACTCTTCCTGCTTCTCCTGCAATTGCGTTTGTGTTAAATACAAGACAGTGGAGACTGTGCTGTATTCTTTAGTTGTAAATGCTTTTGCTTTAATATTACAATAGTGTTTCCTGATCATGGAAAGCGTCTAGTGTAGATTCCCGGCCTACAGCAATAGGTAATGTGCTCTGCTAACATACATTAATTGTTTTGGCAAACTAGTTCCAGATTCAGTTCCCAGACAATTACTAGTCTGGATCTCCTAATTATTTTATGTATTTTGTAGTTTTGTACTCTACCAAAAAGCAAGTACTCATGAAGGCAAATTTTAAAATGTTATCAGTTTACTTGTCTTATTACATCATTTCCCTGATAATGTTTACCAGAGATCCTTGATGTTTAATATGTATTGAGTAAAATTTTCTGCATCCAAGCGCTTTCAAGAAGAGGGACTGAGCTCAAAGTAAGAACTAACTTTATATATAAGACTGCATGTACTATCAGTTTCTGCATATGCGTACATATTAATTCTATCTCAGGAAAAAGGAGAATGTATCATATATGAACTGTGCACTGTATTCTGATATACATGTATCGTAGTTTATAAAATGACTGTTCTAGATTGGCAAAAAAGGCATTTGATGGTATTGACAGAATACTTTTGAAAATGCCATTCTATTTAAACAGTATGGTATCCTTAAAATAAGAAATAATTGAAACTTTTTTTAAAAAGCAGACATTTTTGATACATTTATGTCGGTCTCTGGGAAGGGTCCTGAGGGGTGTGGCAATCACAAATAGTTTACAACACCCATTTTTTGACACTTTCAGCAATTTAATGTCTGAGACATGTTCCAAAAGTACAAAACACATTTCCAGTTTAAAAGCTATTAGTAGTTTAAAAAATCCTAATACTTCTTTATCTCTAAGAACTTTTCAAATGGTACTGTTCACAGCCAAATCTCCAGTATTTCAGTTTCTTGCTAAGACAATCCTATCTGCACATAGAAGGCTCCTACTGAACTGCTAATTCGAAAACCCTCTATCGTGCCAGTCCACAGAGTACAAAAACAATGAAGGGTCTTGGGGCACAGGAAAGACTGATGAATTGATTTCTGTTTAGGTTTATGCCTCGATACATTTTGTAAGTCTTTAGGGTGTCACAAGACTATGCTCTTGCTGCACTAAACTGAGACTCTGGACATTCTTATCAGAGCAGGTACTCTAACATGTATGGTGTTCCCCTGCCAAGAAGCGCTTCCTCATTCACTTAAATGGAAGAATCCATGAACTTAAAACAATGGACATTACAGATCATCTCTCTCCAATGGACAACAAATGGATAGCCCTGTGTGTGCAAGAGCTAGCATTTTCATATTAGCTGACACAGAACTGTGACTGAGGTGCATTGATTTTATTCTGCATGGGCAGAATAAAACAGAATAGGCTGCATTTAAAGTCCCCCTCTAAAATATCAATGAAAAAGAGACTCTAATGTATGGAAGAAATTAATTTGCAATGAATTATATCTTCTCAGTGCTATTACATAATGGACCATACATCCTATCAGCTACAATCTGCTACAATACCATAAACAAGCTAAGCCTTGTCAAGTTGCAATTTTTTTAAAGAAATCGACTTATTTCCTGAAGTATTTGACCAGTCAGATCAAATATATACCTTGTGTTAAATGATTTTGAATAAAAGATCTACCTTTGTGAGAAGTTGATTAAATCATACTTCTTACCTCAAATTAAGACTCACAACAACAATCATCAAAACCATTATGGTGGTGACAAACACAACTTGAGGAAAAGTAGATGAATTCAGGTGACATCACAGATAACAGGCACCAATAAGCATTTGCTCCCAGAATGTGCTTAAAGTTGAAAGAAATACAAGAATGAAAAACCTAAATAGAATAGTTATTCCTCATTTCCTTGCCTGAAAACTACATAGCAACTGGTAACCCATAGAAAACAGCAAATTCTCCATTGTGTAGGAACAGTTGACAAACATTTGTTACATGACAGTGTCTGGTGTACTCGGCAAAAATCTCATACTTGAAAGGAATATTTGTTGTTTTTTCAGGCAAATGAGTAAATAAAATATTCTCTTTCTGTGGTGAGAAAAGATAAGGTGACCTTTAGATTTGGTGATGAAACTGGCCGTGTGCTGTCCTTCTTCCATATGTTCATCATCCCTAAGAAGCATGAAAATGCAGAAACTGTTTCTAAAGGTAGAGGTATCCAACCCAGTACACCAAGTTAAACAGCAGGAAAGATGTAGGGAAAAAAACCCTTGAGTAAGAGTCAAGTTCTAGGATGTCTATGTGTACCCGTCCTTTCCTCCAAGAGCCTGATTTACATTCTTCATAACAGCAGAAAAAACTCTGACAATCCTTCCCATCCAGGCATTCATAGATACAATTGTCTTCAAATTCTTGCCAGTACATGGTATTGTGATTCAATGTGATGACTGTAGGAGGAGGTCTCATCTCTAGTACAGAATAATTCTATGGAAGAAAGGAAAGAGAGAAGAGACTGTGCCTTGAGTGCCACTACCACAAGAGGGATTTTCTGTTTAAGGGACTGTAAAAGCCAAAAAGGAATAAAAGTTCCAGCTCCACCAATATAACATCACCAATGCATTTCAACATGTTTCTCTTTGCAAAGGACATTCTCCATTTCTGGCTCATCCAAAGAAGACTGAAATATAACCAATCCATCACTGTTGGTGTGCAAGTACTTTGAACTGATCAACATGTGCAAAGAAATAATTTAATTAAATTGATTAATTAATTAAAGATTTTCTATACCATTCATTAGCAGTGGTATAGAACCTCTCTGAATGGTTCAGAATCATGAAATGTTAATTTCCTAGTACTAGGTAATGTAGATCACAGGAAGAAATTGCTTTCCCATCTTAAATGACAACAACCAGCACACTAAAAAAGTTACATGCTAAAAGAGCAGTAGCCTATGTTTTAATGGTTTCTATATAAATGGTATTTTATAGTTTAGGATTGTGTCCTTTAGACTGAGACAATGAAACATATTCTACCTGTTTACCCATCACAAGTAAGTGACTATCAACATCTCAATCCCACTGAAATTAGTGAGCAAAGCATTTATGAATCACTTCCATACCTTTCTGTAATACATCCCGCATGGTTAAACACTGATCAACATGAAATACTAACAATTAAGTCTTGAGATTAGGGTTGTATTCAGATTTGGTCGCATGCACAGATGACCCATTGAAATTAATGTGACTTAAGTTAATGACCATCTTAAACTCCACTTATTTCAGTTGGTATGGCAAAGTCTGGGACCAATTCTTTTTGCAGACTAAAATTCTTTCTGTTGTTTTTAATTAAGTTGAAGTTTTAATAAGCATTAAGATTAAGTATTTATTTTAACATATTTTCTTTTCATATCCACAAGAGTTAATATTTGGAAGAATGGTTTCTTAAAACAAAGCCTGCTAGAAATCAGGATATAATGCCCTACTTATAACATTACAATAACGAGTGTTGATGCTAAACTAAAAAAAAGAACACAAAAATATACTCACCATCATGTGGCCAAAACTGACATCAGGTAGCTCAATTAAAGGAAGTAAGAAAATAAAAAAGCAACTTAGCAGAATGTATAAGAATCCACATTCAGTTCTATACCAGTTTATGTTTTTAATATCTTGATCCTTATGTTGAATGAGGAAGAGGTAGGAAATCTAAAATGTTTAACACCACAGACCTACACACACTTAAAAGTAAGTGCAATTCAACCTAAGGTTGCAATGTAAACCTCAATTTATCTGGGAGGGTGGTCCGTCAAAATAAATGGAGCTTACTTCTGAGTAGACATGCCTACATTGTGCTGTTTGATTCCCATAGTTTGCATCCAAAAGTATTGTTCAGGCCCTATCTATAGACAATACAGAAGCCAAATAAGCACTTGTAATTTCTATGAATGGGAAAGAATAAAACATAAGATTACTTTCAAATCAACTGGACTATCAAAGCATTGTCACATGTTCTATGAAGCAATCTCGGTTCATGTTTTATTTTAAATCCATACAAAAGCAAGACTACCCTTGAGAGATGAATGCACTACTACCAAGTCATACTGAAACTTTCACAGACTGATGTTTTGTGTGGAGCAGGTAGAAGGAACATATAAGCCTTTCCCGTTTGATGTAAAAACACAACACAGCACAACAAAACCAACTCTTTGATGTTAAAAAAAGATAAAAGGAAGACAATAATTAAGTGATCGATGACAGTTGTACAATTCAGGTGCAGGGGGTGCTTGTACAAACATGAAAGAGAGTTTCCCTGCTCTTATTACTGGAAAAATTCCTACATGGTACAATGTGACAGATCCCTCCATAGTCCGATAATTCTTGCATAAATGTGTCAACATCATTATCCTTTGTCAGCACAGTCTACAGTGCCAATGATGGGCAACATGTGGTCCCATCATAGCAAAAGTAGTTTTAACTAATATTTTTGCCATGTTAGTAATACTGAGCAGTGAAAGGACTAGACACAGATTGTTTTGCAGAGACATTTTAACTGTAT